>NC_086372.1:7876820-8095615 GCF_036324505.1 Eleginops maclovinus
TTGTTCATTTTCATCAATTCCTTGTAAACTAAGTAGGACATTTTTTTTGTGGGGTTAATCTTTGTAATTGCTTTAGTTTATAATCATAAGTTTGGATTCATTTTTCAATAAATGGTGCGCTTCTACAAAGAAAAGTAATGCATTTAAACCAACTACTAATAGTAGTTTAATAACTACATTTTTCAAAGGTTTACAGTAACTTGGATAATAACACGGGAATAATAGACGGATCGTGTTGGAGCTATATATTGCTTTATATTAGTTATTGGTTAATCATATATTTGTCATAGTGAATTTATTATCATTATTTAGTGTTGTTATTTAAGGGAGGTAAAGTAGTTTATATGCTTTTATTTTGAAGGCATGTTTGGGCACTGGGTGATTAGGGCACCTGGTGTAATTGTATATATTGGAGACAGGTGGTGGTGGGAGTAGTTTTTTTAACCAAGGTGATTCAGGCCAGAAAGGGAAGCCACAGGAAAAGGCTTAGGGAAAGGAATCAATAGGAAAGTGTGTTCATTGTATTTGGATCATGGAGATAAATGGACAAAACAGAGATTATTGTCTGGACTTGCATCCCTGCCCTGCCTAAGATTCACTAACTGGTGCCTCGGCGGCAGTTTTACTTTAAGTTAATTATCTGTTTATTTTTGATAGGATTTTGGCCGCTACAGATCGCTTTCTTTATCTCTGTGAGATGTGAGGGTTTTATATTAACAGAGTTACACATATTTCAAAACGCAGTGGGGTAAAAATGGTCATTTCAAGATTTTCGATATTAAAGTTCATTGATAAGTGAGACCAAAATATTGGTGATGATGTGTTTTTTTAATCATAATCCCGCAGTTCAATTGTTTGCAGCATCCGCACTTGATCGGCTTGCAAGTGTTTGTGCCACCAAATGAATTTCTAGGAAAGACGTTCAATCTTTCCGCAATGTCCTGCCACACATTAGAACTTGGAATCATGTAAGTCAATTTTTGTTGATCATTATCGAAATCTATTTCTCAAATTATTGTTGGTTAATATACAGCCTATTGACACGCCAATCAACAATGACAACCAACTTACATTAGAATTAAATGGACACAATATGGACACTCCGCTTGTCTGAAGCTCACTAACCAACACAGCTAAGGCTGATCACCCCCCCCCCCCCACACACACACACACACACATATACTAACTGTGTGTATCACATGCCAGAAAGAAAAACAGTGCAGTGAGTCCTCTCAGCTGTACACACAGAGATCCATCACAGTGAGGCGTACATCTCCGACTTGTTAAGGTACCATTTGTCAGCTGCTCCTGGAGTGGCGGTGTGACTCCGCCACTAATTGCCACTGGTGCTAAATTTAGTAAGGGAGATATGAGTCCTTTTGATCAGTAGCACTGAATCTAGAAAAAAAAAAATGTGCTCAGCCTCGCAGGCAAGTTTACCCGCCTCTCCAAGCGCTCTCCCTCGTCTCCCTGTCACTGGGGAATAGGTGAACTATTCCATATGTCAGCCTTGTCAATCAGCGGCAGAAATATGGGAAGTGCTCCCTCTTTCTCACTCTCTCTCTTCTGCCAAAGAGCCCGGGTAGATGTAGTTCGTCTCTCTAAAAATTCTGCCTGTGCTCCGGTGTGTGTTTATTTATTTCCGTGTCATCATGGGTGGTTTGGAACCTCAAGACAAGCAGGGAATATTAATCAAAAACGATCTCAGCTAGGAATTTTAATTGTAACGTTAATCAATCATCGTAAATGAGCGTCGCGAGGGCTTGTCTACGCTCCGAGTTAACATGTTACATTAGGAAGACGGATGCTGTGTACAGTAAAGTGTGTAAGGCTGGACGGAAATGACTCTTTTTATATATCAAAATCTCATGGTGAGGTTGAAGCTCTCTTAAAACAGACAAGAAAGAGGGAAGGAAGTATAGTATAAAAAACAGCTTTTAACTACTTTCCAATAGCTTATATCTGTCACAGTCAGATATTAAAGAGGCCCTATTGTTGTGCTGGGGGTTTCCCTCTCCTGTAGTGTGTTCTATAGGTTTTAGTGTAAATGGTCTGTGAAGGCTAAAATCCCTGTGTTAACTCCAGAGGGAGTTTCTCTAATGATATACGCATGAACATCAGCAGGAGAGGACGCTTTAAAGTAGAGAAACTACATACGGATAGAACCTGAACATCAGCAGGAGAGGACTCTTTAAAGTAAGACACTACATACTGATATACCTGACCATCAGCAGGAGAGGACTCTTTAAAGCAGAGACACTACATACTGATATACACCTGAACATCAGCAGGAGAGGACTCTTTAAAGTAGAGACACTACATACTGATATACACCTGAACATCAGCAGGAGAGGACTCTTTAAAGTAGAGACTCTACATACTGATATACACCTGAACATCAGCAGAAGGACTCTTTAAAGTAGAGACTCTACATACTGATATACACTGATACATCACAGGAGAGGGACTCTTTAAATGTAGAGACGCTACATACTGATATACACCTGAACATCAGCAGGAGAGGACTCTTTAAAGTAGAGACGCTACATACTGATATACACCTGAACATCAGCAGGAGAGGACTCTTTAAAGTAGAGACACTACATTCTGATATACACCTGAACATCAGCAGGAGAGGACTCTTTAAAGTAGAGAAACTACATACTGATATACACCTGAACATCAGCAGGAGAGGACTCTTTAAAGCAGAGACACTATATACTGATATACACCTGAATATCAGCAGGAGAGGACTCTTTAAAGTAGAGACACTGCATACTGATATGCACCTGAACATCAGCAGGAGAGGACTCTTTAAAGTAGAGACACTACATACTGATATACACCTGAACATCAGCAGGAGAGGACTCTTTAAAGTAGAGACACTGCATACTGATATGCACCTGAACATCAGCAGGAGAGGACTCTTTAAAGTAGAGACACTACAAACTGATATACACCTGAACATCAGCAGGAGAGGACTCTTTAAAGTAGAGACACTACATACTGATATACTGAAGCTCACCTTGATGCTAATTCCTCATCAACTGCATTAGGTTAGCATCCAGCGGCTGGCAGAAAGCAGAGCCGTCCCATTAATGATTGATGGCGCTGCTATCAGGACTTCCATCATAACTCACTAACTTCAGCCGCTCCAGTTTGTCTGTAATCAAGGTTATGTCAAATCAACTTTATCTCCTCCAGCCCTGCGCGAGCGCCAATAAATATTCCATTGTGATCTGTTTAAGTGACGTGATGCCATCCAGAAGGCTCTTATTTTAATGAATACATTTTTCAGAATCCCACCGAATGGCTAAATAAAGGGCTTTGTGGGGAAATTGATCTCCTCGCAAAGACCATCCATAAAGGGACACAAATCATGCTAAAAGCAAGCGTCTAAACAAGACGCATAAAGGCCAAGGTTGCAGAAGCTCTTAAATGTGTGCGTTGCATCACCACGGTTTATTTTTTATCCAACCAATCCTTCTTTTAATACCTCAGATTTAGATTAATTGGCACATATGTTAAAAGCAATCCCTCACTGAATGAGAAACTTAGTTTGGAGAAAACCCTCAAGTCACTATTTTCAACCCTTAACAAAGCTCAGATTGAGAACGATTGATTTATATATGGAAAAATGTGTGGTTATGTACGATGCTTATATAAGTAATGTGGTTAAAAAGATCATAAAAATTACACATTTAGTACAAATCTGTTTGTTATTTAAATGCTGATAATAGTAGTTTAAAATAACTTAATTTAAAATGTAGTTAAATTAATTCTGATATCCATATCTTTTGTCTACACCCACATATGCTCACATAAGTAAAAGCATCAGTGTGTGGAAAATAGGTTTAGAGAATTGCAGTGGTAGGACTCACCTGATATGTGAATCAGGACAAAAAACCTGCATGTTCGTCACACCATACACACGGGTGATGCTGACGGGGGTCTAGGATTTCATCATTAAGAGTAAAAAGTGCCATCGTGTTCCTGACGTAGGTGACCGGTGTTGCTACAGGGAGCTGTTGACAGCTCTCGTTAGCACTCTGTCTGCTTCCTGAGGACCAACGCCATCAGAGGAAGGGCAGCAACACTGCTCATCAACCAGATTATAAGTGTTCTTTCATACAGTGACTGGGGTGGGAAATAAAATAATGGATATCGGAGTATTTGTGTCGGTGACATTTAGTTCCGGGTTTGCTTCATTTTTCGGGGCAACATCCAGAGAGAAGACGTCCCATTCAGCTTTGGATGGATCAGAACAGAAGACAGACAGTAAAATAAGTTCAACATGTACTTGTTCTTCTTGGATTTGTGGTTAAAAGGGTTTTTGCATCATAGTCAACCAAGATGGAATTCTGCCCCCGTGAGCACTGATGGATTCCATTGAAAGAGCTTGATGGGGTCTGTAAATGTTGATTTTATTAAAAGGTTTGAGTAAATTAAAGATTGAACTAACATTATTACACTGCAACTCCCTTATATCAGGCTGTCCCACCACATCCATTACAAATCCTCAGCTGGTACAAAATGCTGACGCCCGAAAAAGGACCACATCACTCCATCTCTACTCTGGCTCCCACTGAAGAACAGAATTGATTTTAAAATACTTCTTTTAACTTGCAAAGCGCTAAATGGCCAGACATACCTAAAAGATCTGTTAATCCACTACTGCCCCGCTAGAACACTACGCTCCCAGGGTGCAGGTCTGTTAGTGGAGCCCAGAGTCTGCAAAACCAGATCAGGAGTCAGAGCTACCAAGCTCCCGTTCTCTGGAACCAATTTCCTGTTTGTTCCACACAGTGTCCAAACTCACTCAAGAGTCGTTGAAGAACTTCATTTTTAACAAAGCCTTTCGTTACAGCTGGTATTTTATGTTTTATTTGATACTTAATTTGTATGTTGTATTTCTTTTTATTGCTGCTTGTTATTTTATTTAGTTAGAACAAACGTGTTCTGTGATATTGGGCTATACAAATCAACTTTGATGTGATTTGATATTGTTTAGTCTGCAAAATGTTGGAAAATTCTGGAAAATGTGCATCCCAAATGCATGTTAAAGTCTGGAAATACTTCTACACTCAGCGGTAGAGAAGGAAGCGGAGAGGCGGCAGCGGGATGGGACATTAAGAGCGATGATATCACAAATCACAGGGACAATCAGGACCGTGTCATCTCCGAGACGGGCGAGCGGACTTCACAACCGACCGACAACAAGGAGGGATGATGGACTCATTTTCTTGAAGGATCTCCTGTTGTACACCATTAGACGACACACATATCTGTCCTGCCTAACTCCCCGACAAACATTTAGATAAGACAAGTACGTGATTTCCTTTTTTTTGCAGTGAGTTTTGATCAGCTGTCGTGGAGTGGTATGGTAATGCAAAGAGATATGGAAAAAGAAACCAAGATATAGTACTCATGAAAGCGCTGCCATGGAGGGAGTGTTTTCTTTCACCGTGTGTGTGACGATCAGTGATCAGCCCAAGTTTTTAAGGCTGCTGTGAAACTGAATGTCCAACCTAATGAAGCCCAGATTATGGCCTGCACTTCAAATAACATACCCCGCCTTGAACCTATGCCGTGCGTGTGTCTTTACATCTACTTCTTTGAGACAAAGCAGTGTGTGTGTGTATGTGTGTGTGTGTGTGTGTGTGTGTGTGTGTGTGTGTGTGTGTGTGTGTGTGTGTGTGTGTCTGTGTGTGAATGAAAGGATCTCTGCATTAACCTTGCTGTGGGCTACGACCCCAGTACACACACACATTTCATACTAGGCCACCGCTGCCCTCTTCCTCTCTACGCTGTGTGTGTGGAAAAGATGCACTTAACCTGGTCCCGGCTGCGCCCCCCCCCCCCCACACCCCCCACCCCGGGACAGCTCACTGGCAGCCTTCAAAGGTGCAGCGCTTCAAGCACACACACAGCTACAAACATTACAGTTCTTTTTAACCTTTATTTATCCAGGGAAAGTCAAACTGAACTTTTCCCAGCAAAGCCCTGCTTTGAGTTCACACCTCCAAAGCCCCCCCCCCCCACCCTCCTCTTTACATTCCCAAACACACCCGACGTCTCCCTGCACTGTGACTCATATAACAACACGGGGAAGAGAAAGCAACGAGCTATGAAACATGCACAGCCAAGCACGCTTCCTGAAATGTACAAACATGAGTCTGATTATCCTCTGCGGACACGAGGGGGGAGGGAAGTTAAGCCAATCAGTTCCAGTGATGGAAAAAGTTTGATTTTGCAGTGGTTCCCAAAAAAAATAGGGTGGACAACATTTAAAAACTTTCCCATTTGGCCAGGATTACACATTTGTGGAATTCCATGAATTTTCCAGGTTACCTTGCCCATAAGTTGCACTAATTTCTTTCTAATTTTTGGCCCCACTATGGGGAACAGAAAATATTCATAACTGCCGGTAAAAACTAGTGGTTGGAAAATTTAGCAACACCTACTTACATTCCGATTTAGATAATGAAGGAAAAATATATATGATATATTAAATTGTAGTGCGTAACTTTGTAATACCCTGCAGTACATAAAGGGATGACACTAAAGAGCTCCAGATGCAACAATTAGCTGGTGCAAACCTTAATGAATCACTAATTATGACCCACTGATATAAATGAGCTTTGTTTCAATTTGATCCATGATGATTAGCTAACTTTTGGTATTTATGTTTATTTGATACTTATGCTATTTGCTTTGCTAGAACAGCTGAGTAGGCAGATGTAATAAACCAGCTGTCAAACTTAAACGCTGATTCACTTACAATCGGTGAATAGGGAAACGTTTCCTGCCTAACTCATGGACGAGAAGCTCTGGTGGCACAGCTCTGAGGTTTTCTGACGAGCCGTGTGTCCGCAAACAGCATTACTGGCAACACAGAGAGCAGAATTCTACTCCCCCTGACCTCTTCGACATTTTTATTGACTGTTTGTAAATATGTATAATTATTTGGAGTCTTTTGTGACTTAAAAAGTTAATCCACTAGTTATTTTTTTACAATGTAGTGGATAAGTATAGAGTAGCACTAAATGGAAATACTCAAGTAAAGTACAAATACCTCACAATTTGACTAAGTACAGTACTTGAGTAAATGTACTTAGTTACTTCCCACCTCAAAAACGACCAAAAACAACCTTTCTAACATAATAAATGTTTAGTTTAAAGAAAAAAGGTACATTATCAAACCTACTTTATCTGCATATTTCTAATTGCAAAGTTAGTACAGGCTTACTACAACATTTTG
Organism: Eleginops maclovinus; assembly: GCF_036324505.1. Taxonomy (NCBI): domain Eukaryota; kingdom Metazoa; phylum Chordata; class Actinopteri; order Perciformes; family Eleginopidae; genus Eleginops; species Eleginops maclovinus. The sequence goes on from NC_086372.1 coordinate 7,884,082, forward strand.
CAGCAGGTGGAGGAGACCAAAACAGAGCAAAACATGAGATTAAATACTCTATTTTTCTAATTATGTGCAATGCCTTGTTTTGGTTTTTTCTCCCAGTTTGGGATTAATAAAGTACCTCTTATCTTATGTTATTATTTTATATTTGACCGACTTATGCATCCATCAAGACACACACATGATGACAAATGAAGAATAATGTTGCAACATAATGGTCGACTTGTTACAATATAAAAAAATTAATCTGGGGAATCTTGTACCTGCAGATTTACCTGAAACAACACAAAAACTGTATTGTTATATGGACACGGAATCCACGTTTTCCAGGCCTCATACTTCTACCCCGGCCCACATTCAATCACTGTTTATCTCTGCAGCGGGAGTGATGTAACACTTTGAGGGACCCAGAAATCCTCCACTGATGAAACCCTTCGAGAAGCCTAGAAATCCTCCGTTGACTTCTATCGCGCCTGTGGATCTACCTTGGCTGTCTGTTCTCATCAGCTGGGGGGGCCCCGGCTGACTCCACTGCAGGGGAGGCTCCGGCTCTAACACATGTCCGCCTAACTCCCCCTGTCACCATGAAATAACTGACACCGGGCGGGCTGCGGAGAGGCTGTTTGAGAGAAAATAGCCTAGGTTACAGAGGCGGGGGAGGGGGGGAGGGAAAAACAGCTCCCTGACCTGTCAAAGAAAATGTTTAACTGTGAGTGAAGGAGACATTGTTTGCCAGGTGTGTGTGTGTGTGTGTGTGTGTGTATGTGTGTGTGTGTGTGTGTGTGTGTGTGTGTGTGTGTGTGTGTGTGTGTGTGTGTGTGTGTGCGTATGTGTGTGTTTTTGTTATCTATGCATCTAGCAGTGTAGGCCTCAGTGGGCTCACATGGCAGTAGTGAGGTTGGGTATGTTACCTCCACCCGGGGGCCCTGCTACCCCCAGTCTGGGAGCAAGTGTACAAAAGCCCCCCATCCTCATCAACACAACATACCTCCACCAGACAGAACAAATTACCAACACCACCCCCACACCCAAAAACAAGCTCGCATTACCTCACAACCAGACTGTGGTGTCTGCGTACCCAGCGCAATGGTTCTTCTGTTGAGAGCAGGGCTGGGGGGGGTAACTTTAAAATGTAATCCATTACAAATACTAGTTACCTGTTTAAAAGTTTCATAATGAAAATTAGCCAGTAAAATATGCCTGTAGAAAACAATTTATGCCACAATAGGATAGCAACAAGTAGTCAAGATAGTCAGATTAGCTTCGGTTGCTATGCTAACATCACCCATTTTATACCAGAGAAACTTTTATAACAGCGTTGTGATGCCAAACACCGTCAATTCAGACTGAAACACATTCAATCATGGGGGGTATGCATCAGCTGCTTGAATGACAGTCAGACAGTGGCGAGCCAAGAGTTAGCGGTAGACTGAACGCCGGTGGACGAGCGGCCAGTAAATCCCGCTGAACCACATTGGTAAACAATGAACATCTGCACTCTTGGTAAGAGTATACGGTCTGAGGAGTAGTTACTCAATTAAATCTGGCTTAATATGATTAAAAACTACACTAGCATCGACCCGATGCATCAGCGACGTAAACGGTGATGTCATGACGCAGCACCAGTCGGGCTATGGGGCAGTGGAAACACAACTGGGGCTAAAAAGAAGAACCAGTTCGGGACCAGAAGAGCACAAGCACAGAGCTAGAACTGGAACTGGTTTGGTGGGAAAGGGGTACAGAAGATTTATAACCCCGATCTGCAACCTCCCTTACCTCCTTTAGCATTTTGGTGCTTTTCAGCTCACTGTTTTGGTTGAATATCAGCAACATCCAGAGCCTGATAACAAATACCAATGGTGATTTAAAGTGAAAATGAATGCCAAATACATTGGATAGCGTGGGTTTACATAAAACTTGTGTAAAGAATAAGGAATTTCTCTCACAAACAGCATTTTTAAATCTATATTTTTGTATTTAAGTTAAGTGTACAGAGATTGTTTGGGTCTTTTTTCAATTCCAACCCTCAATGAATAAATAAGTTGAGAGATGGATACAAACTGAAGTGTGAAGTGTCTTTGAACATAAATAGGTGTTCTAAATGTCATGTACGTGTCATCAAATAGCCAAAATGTCAACACTTAACGGTCAATAAAGACATACAAATTCCTCCTATTTATAATCTCTTCCCAATTGTGTTGGAATCCTTGCACTTCCTGTTGGATATTTCATTAGTCTGATCAAAAGTTCATTTGAATCTGTAATGCAAGAACAAAAAAGAGTGAACTAATTTATCTTTAATTGAAAAAGTGAGCCATAAAGTAGGACAACCGAGGTGTGTTTTGTTGTTGACATGTTTTTCTGCTGCTTCAATCAGACGTTGATATCAGTTAAAAATATGTGTATTGAAAGGGAAATGTTTTGTCTTTTGAAAGATGACTGGAATAAACACTTTTTAAATGGGTAATCAACAGAAAAGAAGGCTATTTTTTTTTTAAAGAGCACATAACAAAGTGAGGATTTCAAAGTGCTGCTTTGGTTGCATTTTGAAGTTTCAGGCACCAGTTCATTTGCAGCTAATTACAATTCCGACCAATGAATCTGATTCCTTCTCTTACATCTCCATCTTTTTGATGGTGTTAAAAATATATCCTCTTCTTAACAAAACAACACCTTTTTAGAGTCTTTGGGTCCAAACACAATCTGCAGAGCTGAAATAACGTACATCTGTACGGGCAGATTGTCCTCGTGCCAGGCGTGAAGCAATGTTCATTAAAAGTGACAAACACCTGATTTGTAAAGAATCCACTGAAAGCAACATGTGCTGGGAGGATGACATGTGTGATGTGGATGGTGAGAACCAGACTTGTGAAAATTCAGAGGTTTTGTTTTGAACGCCAGGAAGTAAAGCGAGAGAAATGTATCGCACGGATTCTGCCTCACATCTGTGTCCGTATGAAAGCTGTCTCTTGACTTCAGCAGGGAAAATGTAGTTAGTTACTTCCAGTTGCTTAGGTTTAGTCCGGTTGAATCGAACTCTGGAGCTTTCAACCACTTGGTGCGGTTCGAATGCAGTCCGAGACCTCTGATGTGACCTAAACAAACACACCCTGGTCCACCGAGCGGTTCATCGCTGGTGTGAACGCAGTCCGCACCTAAACATAGGAGGCGTAACATTAAGGTGTCACAAGAACGCGGAGGTCTTCAAAATCTATACGGTAGAAATTGCAGGGGTTTGCGTTTTTACCCAATTAATGTCTGACCAATTGTTGAGCAGCATTTCCGTGCACATGATTTCTCTTTCTTGTTTAGTTGAGTTGAGAGGCGGGGTAGGGGCAGGCAGACATTCCTAACAGGTGGCTTCACCCTCTCCCAATCAGCAGAATTGGGAGCAGGAATGGAGAGCCACACACCTGGTGCTGATCACCCTCTCAAAGGAGACAAAGAGGACGGTCCAATTGTCAAAGAATCAGCTCCTATCGTCTATTCCTATCTACTATTCCTTGACCTTTGCGTGAAACGTCACAGGGTTAAGGAATAGTTGATAGGAGAATTCAAAAGGACTTAGGAAAAGAGACTGCAGTGTTTTGAGAATCCGACTGCACTTACACTATTGTGTATTTACACATGTATTTATGATGAAGGACGTTATTAATGTGCGTCTGCTGTGGGGGACTACAGTTTTCAATAAAGCAGACTACTGAAAGCGCATCTACTTTTCACCGTGCTCTCGGATGGTGTTGTTTTATTCGTTATGAACGCGGACAAATGTTGCAGCCGTAAGGCATTGTGGGACAGCATTTTCTCCTTTCCTTCCGTAAAGGAAGGTCCAGTGTTTCCTAAGCTAAAGAAGGTTATAAAGGAAGTTTCAAATCTCCTTTCCTATCATCTAGAGAATTCGAACAGCTCTTATCATGGCGGCCACTTGGGTACATCCGGGTCATTTCGCTCCGTTAGGAACCTCCCTAAGCTAAACTGACTATTTGACCGTACCCTATGTCCACAGAGAGGTTCAGTTTGGGTTGGCACACGGAGGAAGCAGGAGGCTCTCATTCTGAGAACAAGTTTGGTAAACTAAGTCGGTTAGCGGCCCAGCTACGTTAGCCTTTGAGTTTTGGAAGGTGATTTTTGAGTTGGGTGGAAATAAAGCCCTTTTTTGATTTAACCACTGCCTCTGTCTCAATTGCTGCGCTACCACTTTCCACTGTTGTCAGCCCAGAGCACATTCAAATCATACCATTATTGGTGTAGATTTAGTTTTGTGGCAATTACTTTTTTTTGTTATTTTATTGTTTTAGTTACTTTGGTCCAAGATACAAAACATTAAAATACATCTGGGGTAATAAGTACATTATTTATGCAGCCAAACTCTGCTTTCATCTTATTTTTTAATATTTGTTTTAGTCACAACATTTGTTTCGTTAACTTAGTTTAAAGTCCAATAATCCACCTTTACAATAAAACATAATATTAAAAATAAAGGCACAACAGAAACCCCCCCTAAAAGGAATGGTTCAAAGAGTGTCGAAGTTGGAACTTTTGAATTGAGGAGCTCTGCAGTTATTTCCACACTTTTTTTTAGTGTCTGCTGATCTATAAAAGAGCACCACTTTAGGACTTGTGATGCAACTGATGAGAAAAATCCATTTCCTGATCGGTGTAATGGAGGGAAAAGAGAAACCACAGGAAATGGCTGGAGGTTGTTTCAAGTTGTTCTCCAAACACCAGCGCCAGACAGGTGAAATTAAGCATTTGATACATTGTGGTTGTAATGTAATAAATATGAGTCCGGCGTCTTGATCCAATTTGTATTACACGTGAGGAGCATTCATCTTTTAATTACATATCATTACTGAGTCATTCTGATACCAATGGATTACCCACTGCAGAGTGTAACTAATTGCCAGACACACTCAGTACAAGTTAATCAAGAGTTCCCCTCGAAGGAATCCCTTTACTGTAATCTAATACAGGAATGTTTTATTCCTCCACATGTTATATTCATGATGGGTCCCTAAAAGCACCTCTCCTCTGCAGGTGGGGAAGCGAGTCTCCAGACAAAAACCCGCTGTTTTTTTATAGACTCTCCCTCTCTCTCTGTGAGCGGTTAAGCTGTCCCTGGGTTCCTCTTAGCTATTGTAATCCATACACAATACCCACACATTTAATGGGAGAGACGCCTGCAATAAAGCAGAGGGTGCATTTCGCAGGGAGCAATTTAGCCTTCAAACAATATGCCAGGGTTTGCTTGCTCGGGACAATACTGCTGTTGGGTTTTTATTCCCCCGTCACAATGCGGAATATAGGATATAGTCATTTGGACTAGAGTAGAAACTATGCATTTAGTGGACCAGCATGGTGTCCTGACGCTATCTCTCATCTGAGCCGCCATTCAGGCTAAATGTGAAACCCACCTGGGCTGAAGGCGAGGCCATGAGGAATACCTTCCTCGCACTAACCTGTGGGGATAATGGACAATAAAAAGCAATCATTCTCACTTCACCGGCACAATTACTGTACAACTAAGCACCCCCCCTCTCTCCCGGCAGAAAGTGAGAAAAGAAAAAACACTTCTTTTCTTCAACTTCTCTTCCCTCCATTTCCCCCTGGTGATAAGATGCACAAGACTGAGCACGCTGGCACAGTGCATGCTGGGATAATGTGGCAGCGAGTGCAGGGGTTATAGTCGCGGGAGGCTTTTTCTTCCCAAAAGTGAAAAACTATAGAATAACTTCCCATGATGCACTGGTTCGATGGTCATTTAGATTAAGCCTGTCGTTAATAATAACTAAATGCATGTCCACTGTTAATTATCAGAGGATATCAGGTTCCTCCCTCTAAAGAGTGGGCAGTCCTCCTTTGCAGTCTCATCTGTCACTGTAAATGTCATCACTTTATTCTCTCGTTGGCGACCGTGACAGCCCCCACTTTGAGCCCCCCGCTTTATCTCCTCTGCCTTCCCTTTTCTCCTCGCTACAAAGATTCCCCCTCCACCACTCACTGCTGTATCCGCTTTCCAACACGTGGCAAATGATTGCCCGGGTAAAGGTATTTTCTGTTTCAATCTTTCCCAAGGGAGGACAAAAAAAAAAGGGTGGGGGGGGGGGGGAGAGAGACAAGCTTTTTTCTGCAGCTGGTTTCACTGAGAAAATGGTTCAGAATTGCCTCATTCCAGGGCAGATTAGCGAATGCATACAATCCCGGGCTAAGTGCTATTGTGCGCCACAATTTGGCCATTATACTTTGTCTTTTCCATTTAGAGAACCCCTACCCAATTAAAGTAATACAGCCCTTCCAATACCTGCTCCCAATTAAATCTGGGCGGTATTACCTGCCTTGATGGAGCCGGCCAGGGCTCCTCCACACTCACTCGCATTCATTAGGCCTATTCAACGTGACGGAGCTGATGACAACGATTCAAGTTGCACTCCCTCCATCCCTCCCCCTTGCCACTCTCTTGTCTCTTGTTCTCCACCTTTTTTTCGGATGGGCTCTCACTTTCTTTCTTCTTTTTTTTGTCTCTCTGTCACTCCTCTCAAGACCAGAAAGGCCTGCCGCTTACTCCGAGGACTCAGGGGAATAGAGGGGAATGAGGGTCCCCTCCTTTTTTTTCTCTTTCTTCCACATTTTCTCGCCTGTCCCTGGTTTTGTTTCCCAGGTAGCTAGGATTTTTTTTCCAGCTCATTGTCCCTTTTTCAAATCCTTCGTCCATGCTGCTTGGTTGGCACCGTTTTAAAGCCCCGGCGTCACAAAGAAAGAGCTTGTCCAGGCCACTGACTCGATTGACAATTTCAGAGTGTTGGAGAAAAAACCCCCACAAAAGCTGGAGCTCGGGGTGCTGCTAGAGTAGGGAGGGAAAGCCGTCAATATGACATGTCTCCTGTCCAAACCCATAACCACCAGGTGTTTGTAGCCTTTCAGGAGAAATCCGTCATATCCCACTGTTCCGATTGAACTTGAGTCTCATGCAAAAAGAACTTTGGACTATTCACAGTGTCACATTTCATAAAGCTGCAGCTATAATGAGCCGGGGGAAAATATGCTGACAGTACTTGTATTTAACATGCTAAATAGCTCAGAGAATATTACAGAGTTTCTACAGAGGGAAACACAAAAGCAGAATTAGAGTGCACACGGTTATACAAAATAGTAAAGAGTTTGGATTAATATGTATCAAAGGATGGCTTTAATCTCTATTTTTGTTATTCCCAACAAGTCCAACAAAGGACAGGTTTAACTGGCCTTACTGTACTAAAATTAGTATTTCAAAATACATGTTATGCTAATGTAACTGTGTTATAATGTTTAGTTTGGGTTAGGGTTTTTGCAGCATGCTAAAATAACTGCAACACCACCTAATATTGAGTATAAAGGAGGACATTTAAATAGGCATTGTGGAGTTAGAGCATAAAAACAATAGTAAAGAGGTATTCAACATGAATTTAAACCCTAGTTCTGAAAACAGTTCCATAAAATAACTTTTGCAGGCTTCCGTCCTCGATAGATCCTCCCTGTGACATTTGAAGATGGCTGAGTATAAAGGCAGGAGGAAGGAGGAGGAGGGCTCTCCTGTATGGGTATGACATTCTCAGGACCCCCCATGAGGGAAACCTTGGGGTCTTGCTCAGCCGACAGTGGAGGATATCCGCCTCCGATGAGACCCAACGCTCTGATAAACCGGTCAGCAGGAAGTGGCCTGACACCCAGAAACAATGTGGAATATTTGCGAGAGTTAAATATAACTAATTTACTCAAGTTCTGTACTTTTTTTCCCACACCTGGATTTAATTTGAGTCTTTTTATTTAATGCTAACTTATACGTTTGATTAAGGAAAATATCTTACTTTTACCGACTACATTTATTCAACACTTGGTATATAAAAACACATGGTATGCGTTTATTATAAGACAGTAATTAACCCAATATTTTACAATTGGTCCACATTGACGAACTACAAGATTCAAATGCCCTTCCATGTATCTGTTAGTGATAAAAACAGCACAATATGATGTTCTAAAACAATATCATAAGAAGAAAATAGCACTTTGACGCAATGAAACGTATACTTTTGATGCTTCAAGTGCATATGCTGATACTACTTCTGGTTTTTACTTAAGTATCATTTTAAATTCATGACTTGTACTTGTAATGGAGTACTTTAAGACCCAAGTATTCCTAATTTAACTTAGGTAAATGATCTGAGTACTTCTTCCACCTCTGAATATATTTGCTTCTTTGATCAAGTTTGTTTTAAGAAGTTTCTACATGATATTATAACGGGGTTTTTTTTGCTCCTAAAGTCTCCAACACACTACCTTTTAATGCATTTGTTTCATTTCATCAATATGCATTTGCTTTGCATTTCCATGAATTAGTCCTTGATTTGAAATTCAATTTACAACAATGTGATAAACAAATAATGGGCAGTTACGAGAGTGTGTGCTATTTCATCATAATTTACAGTCACAAACAACTTAATTGAAGCACTATGATTATTTGTTTAGTGGGGAATACATTTTCTACCTATACTCTAATGGAACCCCCGTTTACACTTGAGCAAATGTGCAGCAAACCACCAGCCAATCACATTCAGGCAAAGTGTGTTTCAACCTTGGGAGCCGGAGCAACCCAGGAATTGCTCCCCCTTTGATATGCCGAAATCAAAGATCCCGCTCCGGCAACTGAAGGCTGTTTCTGTTGCTTTCGCTCTTGTTGTTTTTCCCCTGTCCGAGTTGAAAAGGAAACTGGCCGTGACTTTCACACAGCCCGCAAAAAAACTAAGAGAAATCATCCACCTTTCCTCACCTTGGTGGGAAATGTTGGGAGGGAAATGATGCAACACTGAGGCTTAAGAGATGTAAAATATGAAATAATAAACATATCCAGCATGCCTCCTCTTGCAATATGGACTCTGAAGACACGTGCATGCATGCAACCACTTAGCAGCGTAAGGAAAGGAAGCCGGATGGGAGAGGAAGATAAAGGATGGTGAAATTCAGACCACATGGCCGTACCAGTGGAGTCACCAGAGGCTACTTCTAGTCACGGTAGCATTATGAAACTGGGATAAGAGAGGGGGATGAAGATGTTTACATGATGGTACGGTTATTATTATCATCCCAGATGTCACCGGGTTTCACTGGGAGAGCTCAGCGGGTTCATCTCTGATCATTTCTTATTTTATTGATTCTTTAGCTTAAAAAGATTACACAAATTGCATACTTTCCATCTTACTCACTCATATTGTAAATGTTTCTCTTTGCACCCACCCTCGTGCTCCCCTCCCTGCAGCAGATGTTAGCGACTAGCATGAATTAGCACGGACACTAACCCCAGCCAGCTTTTAATTAATTTTACACAGACAGTAGTGCAGTGACCCCGTGAAAAAAGGGACGAGGCACACCCGACTAATCAGCCTGAACCTCATGACATCACTCCTGGACCTGCCAAGCCATACCAAAGCGGGGAGCCGAGGTAGTTTACCGTGGATACAAAGCGCCAATTTATCACTATAAGCAAATGCTAACCTAGGAGTGTTGCCCCCGGCAGAATTAATTGGCCCTCTCCCTTTCTGTGAAGTGTCTGGCCTTGTTTAAAAAGACAGGCTGCCCCAGAGACCCCGCACTGAGGGAGCTGCGCCGCTATTGGCTGATTGATAGCCATGGAAACCCCTGCTCTGCATAACCAGGAAGTGCTTGCTCGTGAGAGTGATTGGATGCTCAGACCTGAGGCGAATGGATGTTGTATAGCTCTTTAAAAATGTGTGTCTCTGACCCCCCGCCACACACACACACCTCAAAGCTGACTACACACTGTCCCACAAAGACACACTGCTGGTCAGAGCATGCAGCAGTGTCGCCTTTAATGGAGTTCCTGGTCACTGCATTCCTGGTTTTCCCTGCCAGGAGCGCCATCCACACGTCATGCTCCAGGGTTTCGCAGCGGAAACAACAACTTTTTTTTTTTGTCTTTTCCAGAAGGGATGAGGGGGTTTTTCACGTGGCCTGCATGCTGCCGCTTGAGCAAGCCTGGGGGGGTCACGGATAACAGGATTGCGTAATCAGGTAACTGTATTCCCTTACAGTTACATGAATACAAAATACTAGGGATTACTAGCTGGATAGCAAAGTTAAAATACATTTCAAAATTGGGATTAATATGTTATAGTTAGACGTAGTGCCTGGACACCTGATATTTTAATAACTTTACTGTGCTTGCTTTCAATTCATGCATTGGTAAACTATAATTTTGTAATTAAAGACACATTTTTGATCCTAAATATCAAGTAAACAACGTCTTATTGATATCTATTTCCTATTGTTTTTATTTGCATTGCATGTGATATGGAGGTAAACAGGAACAGGAAGTAAAAAGATTACTTTTATATTTTGGGACTCAGATAAGGTTACTGATTCCTTTTTTTTTTCTACACGTAACTAGTAATGGATTACATTTTTAACCCTCCCAACCCTGCGCTTAATAGATGGGGAGGGGTCGTCCAACTTCTCGATCTTTAGACCCGCTAAGAAAGTGTGGGGACACTTTTGGAGCAACTCTCCAGTGCGAGATTGAAGGCTGCTACTGTAGGCTAAGAAACAAGAGAGACAACCGAGCCCCCCCCCCCCCCCCCACTCTCTCTTTATCTGGCCTCTCCTTCAGTTGAGAGAGTGCAGCCACTATCTCGCCGGCCAATCCGCGGTGTCTCCTTTCCCTGGCTCCTGTACTTGGGGGAATAATTAATCGGACTAACAGGTAAGAGATACGGAGACGTGGCATAAGAGCAGCTTTCAGAGCTTTGTGTGTGTGGGGTTTCCACGCTGAAATGGATCCGCTCGCCATTCAGGGCCCTTTTCACCCTGAGGAGCGGCTGAGGCAGCTGTGAGGGGATCTCACCGGACAGCAGCTCTCCTCTTTATCCCTCCCAAACCCACATTTTTATTCTTGTCTCAGAGAAATAAGGCTCATGCACGCATCAAGTAAGCTTGGAGCCAACTGGAGGGCCCTTGGACACTTCCCTCGATCTGTCCAAGCCACCGAGCATGAGTCCCCTCCACACGTATTGTAATCTGCTGATCATCTTCAGTGCTAATTTCCACGGTACGTTCTGAAATCCTTCCTAAATAACAGAGCTGGGTTTGACAGTACAGTTTGTAAAGCAGCATGTTTCTGAAGGATTGTTTCCTGGAGGAGGCTTCAGCTGCTTCCTGTGGGTGTCAGGTGATTGACAGCAGGCAGCATGTAAGGTAATACCGCCGCTGATGTGAACACATCGCAGTTGCTACACTGGAATTGTGATAAAACGGGAAAGTTTCACAAAACCAAAGTGAGAAAAGGACGGAGGAAAACTGTGAACAACAGCAGGTGGCTGGTGGAGAGAAGTGCATCAAATTAGGTCAATTTGATCTATATAACACAGTGTCTTACATAGGGGCTGTACAATCTATACAACATGGGACAACTTTGATCCTTACTCCTCTGATTTGGATGGGGGGAAAACATCCGAAAAGGTCATTCAAGATGTAAAAAATGACCAACAGAGGATGGAACAAGGTCAAAATTAAGTAAGGATCAACAGGGAAACGCACCAGTATTAAAGCTTTGCTGAATTTCGAAAATAGACCAATATAGGCCTACTACACTTTCAAATTCATGATATAGCCCAGTGCCACACCTTCACCACACAGGTGACGCTTGTTTGTACCATTTCCAGGCGATTTTTAACCTATTCTAGAAAAACAATGTTTGTTTTTTAGGTGCAAACAAACAATGGATGTCTTTTATGAACATTGATCCATGTTGGAAGCTGTTCTAGGAGTTAGATAGAGTATAATTACGCATCCCATGAAGCATTGCATGAAGTGTGTTGACGAATCAGAGGCTGTTGTCTCCAGCCAGTGGAGGTGTACGGTGTAATGTGGCCGCCTGGCTTGTTCTGGCACAACTAACCTTCTTGACATTAAAGTGCCATGACTTTTTGTTTTAAATATGATAGATATATATTAAAGAAATATTGTATTTTTTCCCTATGGTCACTAAGACTTGAAATAACTATTTTCTGATGATTAGAGATGTGAAGACTACTTTTCACTGTGGGATTTGAATACAGTGATATCATCTTGTATTTATGGTCTCATAACTATTTGTACATCCATGTGACACCCCTGCAGCTTACATATGCTGATAGCTTAGCTTTTCATGAACAAAACATGTATATTAGTTGAATATGCATCACAGGGGTCATGTTTTAATAGCATTTTCAGAAAAAATAGTCCAGGCGAGCTAAACACATGAAAAAAGGGCTTGACCTTTGGGACCTTCAAAATAAAAACCTTGCCAATAAAACACAAATGTTCAGATATAACAACTAGGAAAGCTTTTCTGATCCATATTGAAGTGGAAGCTGCAGTATTCCAACATGTACATCTCCTCTCGTTTGGTCTCCTCCTGCTCTTTTGGTGGGAGCTGCAGCTGAGCAGCACGTCAGCTCCTCGGCAGTTGAGTGAAACGGTTGCAAAGAGGAAAAACTTCACAGCCCTTCCTGGTGTGACACCCTGAAAATAGACTGCGAACTTAAACTCTTAGACACAATGAATTAAGCGATATATTATTTATAACAGCCAATGCGCCGCTTAGAGGTGCTCGACTGAGGAGAGCTTTGTCCCTGGTGTGCTTGGAAGGAATATAGACTGTTTATTTCAGGAGGAAGTTTTTAATTCTTTGAAAATGACTGCACTTATATGTGATAAAAAACCCTGAAACAAACATCCTTAAATCCTTTTCTTTTCCCGTTCATAATGTTTTTTTTGGAGCGCAATACCATTTATGGTACTCAAAAAAGTATCTCAGCTGTCCCGAATTTAGCAGATAAAATTCCAAAGGATATTTCCTCAAGTCAAATATGCAATTTTGAAAAATGCTACGCACATTGGTAATCTGTCCCCCCTTCCCCCATAAAAGGTCAGTAGTGCAAAAGTACAGTAGCATGTGTTTCTCTCCCTCCAAAGGGGGAGGCTGCCACTCAAACAGGGGCGCTTGACTCACGACCGAAAACCAATGGGATCGATCAGAGCCCCAGCAGAGACCCCTGCCTCCCTCCTTCAACCTCCCATCCCCTCCCACTTCCCCTCTCCCTCACTTTTACTTTTCCCTTTTGTCTTACCTCCCCCTGCTGGCTGCCTCTCTTTTTTTCTCCCTCTCTAAAGCCCTCAGCTCGAGAAGAGCTTAACATAAAGGAAGAAAAAAAAGCAGGGCAATGCTGTAATGCAGATTCGCCCGAGTGCTGCGTCATGAGTTTGAGGGGGAATTCAGAAATCCCTCGGCGCTGTTGCAATTACCATTATTTTTACATTTTACACAGCGGAGGAGCATCAAATGCTACTTAACAGCTTGCATATCTGGAAGTGTGGCCCTAACAGCGCCACGGGGCCACACTCATTCTACTGTCATCACTGGTTAACAATTAATCAATGATATCAAATGTGTGATAAATCAATCTCATCATCATCTGACTCAGGTTCATCAACAGCAGTGATTGACAGGCTGGAGAAGAAGGAGGAGGATAATTAAGGGACACAGATATTCCTGGAAGTGTGCTTAGTGATCGCCTTCATCATCAGGATGTGACGCCGCGAAAAGGATACTGCTGACAAATTCAATTATTGAAAGCAGACGGCCTAATGGTCCGTGGTAATGATTCATTTAATAAGTATTTCTGCCGTGTGTGTTAATGAAAGCTTACATTGTCTGCTGGTAGCCTTACACCAATTACTATACTGTCAGTGAGGGCGCGTGTTGCAGCAATAATCCTCCCCCTGCTTCCATATACACTGTAAATTTACACACACACACTTTTTTCTCTGCCCCAGCCTGCTTCCCCTTTGTGCCGACACAAAGAAAAGGGATCCTCTGTGTTATTCTTTATTCTTTTGGTCCTATTCTTTCGCCGGGGCTGGATACTGGGAGTCCGGGCACAGCCTCTGCCCCACCACGCTTCACCATCCCTGGGCATGTGAGGTAGAGGTAGAGGCCTTAGTGTGGAGGTCCCAGGAGGAGCCAGGGGGGGGGAGTCTGGGGAAGGGTGACATACATCTGCAGCCCAGTGAGAGGCTCAAAGACTTGGTGGAGAATGGAGGGGTAAGGGGGGGTTGCAAGGGTCAGTGACAAGTGGCACACACAGGGTGGGTGTGTGGGTGAAGTGGGGTGGAACAAGTGCTATAGAGGGGCCAGGGATTGTGTTTTTCCCATGGTCCGCTACCCCATTTTCTCCCCCTATCCAAAACCACGTCCTCCCCCATCCCGTGGTACTCGCTCTCCCTCTCGTTGCCCTGTCAAGAAAGGAGCGGGGGCCGGCTCAGTTTCACTCCACAGGGCCGGTGTGTTTTCAATGAATTGATACAGATGAAGAAGTTCAACACAATGGATGGATTACCTCAGCCAAAATAGAGTGACCCCCCCCACCCTCCACCACACCCTCACCCCTCTCCTTCCCCCTGCCTCAGCCACCTCCACCCCTCATAACCCCTCAACCCGCCCACCTCGGTTATTCACACAGCCACTGACACGCACTGACATCTGATGATATAGACGACCCACACACACACACATACACCTAAATGCTTGTGCGCACACGTACACACACACACACACACACCTAAATGCTTGTCCACACACACACAGATTGGAAGACTACTCAGTGTATGAAAAAAAACAACTTATTCAGTAAGTGATATTTTCACATAAATGTAACTTTTCAGCGTCCTACTTTTGGAGTGATGGACCCCTTAAAAAATGTCTTCCTTGTCCTACAAATGACATGTATAAAGGTAATATCTATGTCAGGGGTGTCCAAACTTTTTTCACTGAGGGCCACACATAGAAAAACACACGTAGGGCTGGGCCACTCACTCGAGGGTATATTGCCCCTGAGTTTGCAAAATCAATCAAATGTAGGTTAATGATGCTTGATACCTGAAAAAACACAGCTTTCCATAGGGATTCATTTATTCTTTTTACAAAAAGTGTAAAACAGAAGCCTCAGATTGCTTATAATAAGGGGAAATACTGTATGAAAGGTTTTATCAACTAAGATTACAAAATAAAATGTTCTCAACTTGAATTAACTGAATTTTCTTGTCTTGTGACTTCCTGTTTTATTTTGTAGTAGCATTTCCTTCTCGTTTCACATCCCTTCCTGCCATTGTGTGTTTTCCCTCCAGTGTGATTGTCAGCCCCTCCCTTAATTGTCTTCACCTTTGTCCCCTCACACTGTGTATATATATAGTCTGCGTCTCCCCTTGTCCTGCCAGCCCTTCCTCATGACTTTGCTTTTGTGTGATGTGTTTTAGATTCTCCAAGGAAATGATTCTGTTTAGTGTTTTTGATCCATAAGTGTCTCAGGTTTTGATCCTCAGAGTGAGCGTTTTGTGTTTTTGCCTTTTTGATTCAAATACTTTGTTAATCTTGACCTTGTCCTGGTGTCAATCGTAACAGCTGGCATCTTCAAATTCAATACACAGAATTATAAGGCTAAGGGGTTAAATACAAAAAAATAATAACTTGTGCTCAGGGATGGTCAAACTTCCGCCCAAACGTAACACTTCCTGCTCAGTATCCTACTCTGACCCAGTTTCCTTCTCCTTTTTTTAATAACATAATGCCATTTGGTGGCACCTTGCCACACCATGAGCAATATTTTGGAATATAACTTCCTATCTTGAGCCCAGATGAGCTACATGTATGACCCAGGACAAATTAGTACTTCTAGGGGACGCTGGGGACTGAGAGCTCATGGGCACCCGCCCCAAGACAAAAAAAGTGTGATTCTTACAGTAAATGCTGCACACGGCTGCTTTATAGTATCAAAAGCTCCTTCAATGATCACTCTGTTCCCTCCAGCTGAACCAGGGGCGTTGCTTGGATCTTTCGGATTAAAAAATATATATATAGTATCCAAAGAATACACAATATAAAGTGTAAATAATAAATTAAAACTCTCTGTAATAGACCAATTTACCTCCCAAACAGTAAGAAGAAAATAAACTATGTTAGTAAAGCTAGAAGATATTTCCATTACATTTTGAGAGCTTAAAACATAGTCACTGTAATCCCTTATGATTTTATCAACAAAGAAAAGTCTTTGCTCACGTAATAGATCCGGCCCAGTGCATGACACACATCTGTATTCCTATTTAATGCAGGTTAACTTTCAACCTTGAGCCAGGTCTTGAGTTTTTATCACCTGCTGTTGGATTGTGGGAAATCTACGCAAGACAAAGACGTCACTACACTGTGCAAACCCAAAGAGGGAGTGAGCATTCTGTTTGATTGACAGATGATCTCTGAGAAGTCTTCTGCAATCTCACCACTTCATCATCACTTACAATTTCTAGCTTTATACAAACCAGACAAAATTTACCAAGTGGCCCCCTCCCAGGCCCCGCCCCACGTCTGTAGCAGGAGCTGTCCAGGTTAATGGCTACGAATGGGCCCTAATGCACGCTCCGCCCGATAAATCACATGCACAGCGTCCTGCTTAGACATTCTGCAGCTTGGTCGACCAGACCACTCAGCTCCATCACACACTCGGAGATTAACGAGCACACACGCAGTTACCTTGCACCGCTGGACACACAAAAGTCGCAAACACACACACACACACGAGCAAAAACACATGATTTGTACCGCGATACTTCTGAGGATTTATCTTATTCTCAGGTTTGGGATTAACCAATTATGTAATCAGGATACAAAACAAAGCATATATATTTTACCTGAGTAATTCCAAAGAAAATGACATGTCTATTTTCTTGATTCACCAAAGCTTTAATACTGGTCTTGTTGGTCTATATTTTAAAAGTTACTGTATCCCCTTCCAGTTACTTGTATACACTTAATTATGGGATTATTTGCAGGATTACAATGTATGAATGGAGATAATAAAATCAAAATACTTTCATTCTTCTTGTTTTGAATACCTTTTGTTATTGCAGCAGGTGGACACCCAATTTATTGAAACAAAAATACTGATTACATTTTCTTATATTTTTGATCCTAAATATCTCAGTTTCTTAATTTCAGAGGTCACATCTTTTCAGTTTTACATAATATACTGAAGTAAAAAACATATAATTGATATTTATTTTCTATTTTATTTATTTGCATTGCATTTGATGAGGAAAGTAATCAGATTACACTACTTGTTAGGTTACTGACTACATTCTATTACAGGTAACTAGTATCTGTAACCAAGCCTCCCAGCCCTGGTTATCGCGTAACATTATAAAGTCGTACAAATGTGTGTTTTTGTATCCTTCTGAGGACTCAAAACTGATTTTGGACAAGACGTCTCATCACAAAAACCCCCAAGGAAACGATCATAGGCTCAATGGAAGAGACACAAGTCCTCTTCTGCCTAGTTTAAGTAAACTTCCTCTCCCGGGAGACCGCTGCGCCCTCTGATCGTTATTACAATCCGCTGCTAACATTTCAGGAATCCAATGTGCCGAGGCCGATGTGTTTTCCAAATGTTTATCTTAGCACGAAATAATGCACTCAACTAACCATATCTCTGCCGTTATCATCATTGCCCAGGCTATTTACAAACTGTATCTATTAATCATTTTTTGAGCATGAACAGCAATTAAATTAGGCCGGGTCACACTCGAGCAATAATAGGATTTTAATTGCGCGGGGCAAAGGCTCTAATTCAACTATCTCTGGATCGCTTGATGGGGGAAAAGCAAGCTGCTCGGGAAGCACAAAGACGGAAAGAAAAGGGAGAGATATCGAATAACTGTTTCAATTTGTGACTAGAGAAAGGGATAAAAAGTCAAATCAGAACAGTGTCTTTCTTTTCAATAATGCACCTCAGTGTTGCAACTGCAATTACAACGGCATCTGGATCTGCTCATCTAGGAAACCTCTGACAGGATATTTCAATACAACTCATCTCCAATCACCTTCAAATACCGCTCTGCGATCCCAGGTAAAACCCCCCCTCCGTCTGCGCCTGACAAGCAAAACAAACACACTCCTGTTTAGGAGCATGCACACACTAGGAATAAAAGTGGAGTGGGGAGAGGGAAAATGGAACCCTGAAGGAAACACAAGAGCATTATGAATGTTTACTTGTTGAATCTTTTATCAGTTTAGTTTTTATCTCCCTCCCCCTCCCCCTCTCTGTGTTATCTATGCAGCAGGTACTGAGCTTTGCATGGGGGCTGCGTGGAGCTGATTAGAACAGTGATAGATGGGAGAGTGGATGACCTTAGCTTCCGACTAAACACAAGGTTGGACATTTGTCTCCTGGCTGCATTTGCATGCTTTCCGCCCGTTTATGGCAATTTGTCACAATACTAGCTTTGCTATTGAGAAGACGGGAGAAAAAAAAGTAGGCAGTGCAAGGCTAGATTCCCCGGGAAAAAACAATTCAACGCAGTGTATGATGAAGCACTTTCTTTCGGATTATCCACATATTCTCCTCGTGCTTACCCTTTGCTGTTGTAGGAAGTCATGGAAAATAGGTAGGCATGCAACAAAACAAAAAACGCAACCACGGGTAAACACACGTCCGTCCACACGCAGAAACTGGAGACACGCTGATGAACGGCCTGTCATGCCGTTTGGTGATCAGTGAATTATTTACACTCATATGCCTTTTTAATAATTCAGGGGACCGGTCTTAACAAATTACTGCGCCCACTCCCAAAAGCAACAGAGTTCACTCAGACAGAGCAGCAACACACAGAGCCCCCCCCCCCCACTCTGGAAAATGAGGGTGGCATTTTAGTCACTAAGCTTGGAAAGCAAAACGCATCTAGGCAAATAAGTCTGAGAGAACATCTCTATTTTTACTTGTTAATGTGTGTATATACAGGGGTTCTTCTAGAAAAACATAGCATGAGGCCCTAACGTCACTTCCCGCCAAAATGAGGGCCCAACCCACTTTCTGCATTAGAAAAGGAATAGTTCCTTCATGTCTTAAAGCTGCAGAGTCATATATTGCCCCTCCAACAACAAATAAATCCAGAGTTCTGGTTTCTTTACTTCCTTTCCAGAAAAATGGAGAATAAAAAAAAGGATGTAATTCAGAAATCTCAGTTTCAGTGTCAGCCTGCTGCCTGCCACTCGTCCACCGGCAGACCCACCGGACATCCATTCCCTATTTATTCTCCGTAAAAACAAAGCTGTGTCTGCCGTCTGACCAGACATCTGACACCATCTTCATATTTCTGGAGGAATTAAAACCATTTCTGACCAACAGAAATATTGTTTCCTGGCATCATTTTAACATTTTACGGGGGAAATCTGCATTTTGGTTTGAAAACGGTTTACGATTGCTAGGGCGTATGCATCAGATCTAATGCCCCTTTCAATGTCTGCATACTTTCTGTGTCAGCTGAGGATAAAAAAGTATAAAAAACTATTTTATCCAAGATTTATTTCTCCAGTTTTGCGATTTTGAGTATGCACAAGCTTATAAACTGGATTTCGTGCCACGAAAAATATCCACCTCTGATAGTCCACCGTAAACTCTCCTATCTGATGTTCATTGTCAGGGCTCAGCCAGCTCATTGGCTGAGGTGAGCCTATCAAGAAGTCTTTTATCCACATTATCAATTCTAGTTTATCAACTCGAGTTTTATCTATTGGACGAAGTTGGACATATCAGATGGACAAATCTCCCAAATCAAATAGAAAAAAATGTTGTTATGAATACTTAGTAAGATATAGAGCACCATTTAGAGATGCCATAGCAACCAGCGCCACTGCCCACATGCATTTGTACAAACATGCAACCGATTGGCTCACCGCGTTAACATCCTGTCACAGGGTAAGTTGGTCATGTGTACATCCAATGAGAGATTAGACCCTTACTACATGCCTTCTCCCTTTTTTCTAACACACACAGGGACACTACGAATCACACACAGAGGCCCTTTCAGGTCCCTAACGAGGTCGCTAATTAACTCTCCCACTTGCGCTCGCTCGTTTTCAATCCGAGGTGCACATTGGCTTTTTTTTTCACAGGAGAAAATTGCCGGGCAATTAAATCATCTGAAGACGAACACTCCAGCAGCTGGTATTAACAGCTAAATGTTACATCCATTTTCAAAAAATGACTGCATGCAATTGTGGACTAAGTGTACAGTAAGTGACTGCCTGCTGTAATGCTCTCTAATAACCTCAGCTGAGGCTCACGGTACTGTACTCATGCAGCATTGAGTATCCATTCATGCAAACCACTCCTCCGTTCTGTTGTGCTTTGCTTTGTAGACATAGTTTTAATCCTTATTTTATATGACATTTTATTTCCTCTCTTGTCTCTTAATCTCATGGAACAACCAGGATGAATAATGCTTCTAATGCTTATTTTCATTATATATAATCCTACTTTTTAAACCTGAAAAGCTCAAAGAACTGAGGAGAAGCAGAAAGTCTCAGTGAATGTCTGACTTTTTTGCATTTTGAACCACTCCAAGTTATTTGACAAAAATATTGTGCAGTAATATATAAAAAACCAATATGCATCAGAAGAAAACAAATACATCTATTCTTACCCGACATATTTAATAATATTTAATGATTAACTTCTATTTGATGGATGTATAAAGAGTAGTTCTACCACTATGTTGTTCTCCGTGGGGACTTCCTGCAACAACACCATGCCGTTATCTTGATTCTGATGGGCCAGAAGACACGAGAAGCATCAGCAAAGATGTTTCATTGAGAAGATGATCACTACAAAACAGTTTCTGGTCTCCGGCATCAGGATTTCCGACCTTCAAAATAAAAGTTTGTCTGTTTTCCGTTAATGTTTCCGTTAATGTTTTGGACTTGCACGTCTGCGACCCCCACCAGTTTAGAACCACTGACCTAAAGTTACACTGAACAGTATTTCTAAATCAGTGAAATAAATATAAACTCCATAGTTACATAGTTTAGTGTCTTTAAGCTCTTTGTTTTGGTTAGAAGGCCTTGAACTTGGTTTTTCAAGTCTCATGTTTGTTGTTGGACCTTCAAATATGCAAATAAATATGCATATTCAAACAAGCTTTCACCTTATAAAGTTTCTATCAGGACACACTACTACTTTCAAATCCTCATCCTGTAAAGCTGGAACTATAAGTGATTAATATTTGACCTAGCTCTGTGCCCACACACACACACACACACACACACACACACACAGTGTTCTTTGGGCTCCACTTCATCTCAGTGCAGCCTCCTGGGTCCCCGGCCTCTTCTGAAACTGATTTTTGTCTCCTATTTTGTTAACCTCGCTCGCAATTAACCCCACGCTGCGAGCCAGCCACACAGGGGCCACAGAGGCTGCCTACAGTATGTGAGAGCCCGGCCCCGTGTGAATCAGCGCATTGTGTCATCTGTCCTGCACAGAAAAGGGAGCAGGGAGAAAGGGGAATGAGACACAGGAGAGGGAGAAAGAGTGCTGTTTTTTTGGGGGTCCACTATTCTTAGCGGGGCACCCCCAGGGGCGATGACAGCAGCGTAGGGTGGAGGGTTTGTTTCTGTGTGCGAGGAGGTGGGGGTCCCACCCTGACAGGTTCTTTTGTAAGCGGGGTCAGGGGAGGAGGGGGGGGGAGTTGCGTGTAGGTGACAGTCGGCATTGGAGATGGCGTGAGTCACCGCCAACGGGGGGTCATTGTACCCCAGTCCATTCGGCCCCCACTCTCTGCTACCGCTCAATGGACGGATTAAAGGAAACGCCTGAGTCTTAATCTTTGAACTGCACACACACACACACACATGCGGCTGAGTGTGTGAGGGTCCCACGCAGCGTGTGTGTGCGCTAAACGTTCACATTGACGGTTACACTGCAATCTGTAGGTCTCATTTGCATCGTTGGATGGAAGGATGTTCATACTGTTACGCCTCTTTTTCCAGATCTCTTTGCTCATAATGAGAGAAAAAGGTCAGTGTCTGCGAGTAGGGGAGGAGGGGAGAGGGTATTAAGCCAGGAACCTTGGTCTCTTTACAGTTCTCCAAGTTCACAAACTCCAGCAAATGAGCATGTACAACAAGCCAAGGGGCCTTTTATTGCAAATCTAATTCATTTCTCTAGACAACTGTGAAATCTGCCGTTGACATTAGTCATTACCCCAAGGCTAACCAAAAGATGATCTCGGTTAATAAATGATCCCTAACAAGGCGCTCTCTCTCTCTCTCTCCCATTGTGTTAATGGCGGGGGCAGCTGTTAGCGCCGCACAGCTACACGGCTAACACTCACTCTGGCTTCCCTCTCAGTCCTTCTGCTTTCATTTGGCTGCTGGGTCTTTCCCTCATCTCTCTCTCTCATCACCCTGCAGATCCTGCATAATGCAGTGGCATCATTAGAGCCTTGATTTCAGGCGCTTCCGGCGCCCGATCCTGGATTGCGGCCGCGGCGCTTTCCGGATGCTGGCCGGCTCAGATTCCAAGACGAGTCGGATGAGCCATTGGTAACAGATGTGAATGACAGCAGCGCCGAGGAATAGGAAGGGAGATCGCAGTGATCTAGCAGGGAGGGGGTGGGGGTGGCTCATCATCTGGAAGCCACTCTGACCCTCCAGCTGGCCCTGGCCATCATTGATACTAAACAATACGGAAGCTGTTCTAAGCATTATGGGTAAGGGTCAAGCTAAACAATGTGGTAAAGCAACTGTAATCAAGCACTGTTCCTACTGTCAATCTACATCATTTGAAAATCAAACCTATCAGAGCTGAGCTGTTTTATTTCTAGTCCGTAATAATTGTTTCCTGGAAAGTGAAATCCATTATTAGGGCGCCGAGGCATCAGCATTTGTCTATCTCCGAGTTTTCTCATCTGAGGAAAATGGAGTTTGTTCAAATTGTGTTTGCAAGAGGAGTCCCCACGTGGGGAAAGCACATAATACGATATTCCCGTTTTTCTTTTCTTTTTTCCTACTCGGGAGTTCCAATTTATTGGAGTAACCGAGCAGAAAATGCACTGACAGCTGTAGCACTTTATTGCGAATTAGTATATACATTCTACAGCCGGCGAGAAAAAGCCAAGCCACATTGTATTCTCTGTAATTGCTGAAGCCCGGGAGAACGGAGGGGCAACGGCAAATCGAGCAATTACAAGCTAAAGATGACAGGGTATACTTTGAGCTTCAGATCCTGGTTGAGGCTGGGGAGGGAAGTTGGGGTGGGAGGGGTCTGATAGTGGTATGAGGTGGAGAGAGAGATGGTGTTAAATGACGTGCTATTGATCATTGTCACTTCCCTGCTACCTGATGTATACTACTAAGTTTTAGTCAGTTTAGGCTAAATTACAAACATTCTGACTTATATCATACTGGTAAATGCATTTCTTTTCCTCATGAATACAAAAGAAAATGATTTTTTTCTTACTTACTTATTCATTCTATAGTTCCTATTTCTATCTGTAGGCAGTATTTTACAAATGATATTAATGACCAGCAATTATATATTGTATTTAAAGGTCACCTATTATGTTAAATCCACTTGTTCATGTCTTTTTCTACATAAATATGTGTCCCCTATGTGTTAAGAGACTCATGAACAAAGATCCCCTCTGTTTTTGTCCTGATCCATGTCTATAAAAACCTGTCTGAAAATAAGCCAATCAGATTTAGCCACTTTTTTGATGTCACAATGTTTTTAGGATTGTGCAACCATTAGCCAATACTCAGTGACCCCCGCCCACCTGATCACCTGAATCTCCTCCTAGAGCACCATTGTGTTTTTTGTAACTTCTCAGAGGGGCGTGGCCAGGAGCAGCTCGTTAGCATTTAAAGCTACAGTCACAGAATCAGGGTTGAAACAGAGGGGTTTATAGGATGCTGCAATGATCTGTTTGCTGTTTCAGCCAATCAGAGACATGTTCTGTATATCTTTGAGGGAATACAAGTACCTTTTTCTGTATCCTGATTACGTAATCCCCTTACCCAAGCCTGCTTTTGGTTGTATTTTGCTCGTTCGGGGCAGGTTCCAGAGTCTAAATCAATCCATCAATCGCCAAGGAAAGTGATTTCAAAGACAGCTGCACTGGAGCTGGAACACATCTCGACACATATTTCATGTACCTGACTAACCTCTGGAGTCACTCTCATTTGACATCAACTCTCGATGCAGTCCACACAGGCCTCTGGCACTTCACCTGCACACAGGACAGGCCACCTTCATCCCCCCCGCCGCCCTGGGCACTGCACAGTTCAACAGCTCTGCACACCAAACAGCTCCACAAACACAGAGGGCTGAGGAGACGCTGCTGTGTTTATTCTCATGCAGCGTGAGAGCAAGACAGGCCGGCAGGATCACATGTAGCCTGGAATCATGAAAGGAGACATCAGGGGAACTTACAGCCTGTTGAAGCCCCCTGTACACCTGCAGGTCTGGGATCAGATCAAGCACGAGACCTCCATCTCCAACTTCCACCAGAATATAGGAGCCTGCTGGAAACAATCAAAAGAGTTTGACTTGACCCTAAAGAGTTAAATGCTTCTCACAGCCCTGTTCCAAAAGTGCTGATTCTGTGTCTGTAGCTTTAAATGCTAATGATGATGCTGCTGGCCACGCCCCCTCTGAGAAGTGATTGGTGTAAAAACACATAATGGTGCTCTAGGAGAAGAGTCAGGTGATCAGGTGGGCGGGGCTTACCTTGGTTGGTTAGTGGCTAATGGTTGCCCAAAAACATTGGGACATCACAAAATGTGATTGGCTCATTTTCAAACAGGTTTTTATAGAGATGGATCAGGACAAAAAGAGAGGGGGGACTTAATAATAGGCGACCTTTAAGTTGAATCTATATGCCTACTTCCTGAATCTGCTTCACTTTCTTTGGTTTCTTTGTTCTGTTTTTAATTCAGCAGGTGAACCTATATGTTCATAAAATAGTGTGTGTGAGCTTAACTGTGTGTGTTAAACTAAAACGGAGCATTTTCCTGCGTCTTTCAATTGTAGTATGTGCTCATGTGTTTCAGTGTTGCCTAAATGAGCTTTATGAACAGCAGGTTTTTCTATAAGAATATCATTTCTGATTATTTATATCTTGCTTTTCTAAGGTCACATTGTTCTGCTGTCTTATAATACACAAAGTAAAATCTATTTACTGTCATTTTCTTTCTCTATTATTTAACTGATTTGCATTTTGATGATATCCAAAAGTAACGGAGGGTAATCAGGTTCCATTACTTTTATATTGTGATGCTCAGAGTAGGGTCACTGGTCACTTAATGTAAGGGATTTTCATTTTTTAAGTTACCCTCCCGACCTTGACTGATGAATTCCTATATTTCGGCGTGTTAATGGCTGCCTCCACAGAGCTGGAACTGTGTTTCCTCTCAGCCCTGGGGATGCTAACAAAAGAGATGGAGGGTACTTAGGATGTAAAACGCACAAAAGCTGAAATGTAAACACTTGTCTTCCTTCATATTAGATTTTCCATCATCTTCATTGCTCCTTCTTTCGGTCGAGAAGCACATCTCACACTCGGGCGTTTCAATTTGCAACGCCGCCGTTCCAAAGTACATGTTCATTTATTGCTGTTATTACTTTGTCATGTCGGATAAATTGATAACATGACATAACTTGTTTGCTGCCTTGTTGCGCCGGCAGTCTGATTATGAGGTCAAGTGCGTTAACAAATGACAAATGCGGGAGATGGGAGACTTGCCATCAATTCATTTTAAATCACTCCTCCTGAGGAAGAGCACACGTTTCTCTGCTTCGTAGAAATAACTTTGAGTGAGGAAAGGAAAGTTTTATCACCCTAAAATAGAATACATTTCTTCTTTGGTTTTCCTGAAGTTGATCCAATAAGCACATCAGATCACAATAATTATTAAGAGTTAAAATTTGGCTTCCACATTGCCCGTAGTGATGGTCAAATTTGGAGTGAATTTGCCGTGATTAAGAGCAGAAAAAGGAGAAGCTATGTCAAGGTCACGCAGTGCTCGTTATAAAGGTTGCTAAGCTACAATCTGTGACAGGCAGAGGAACGATTGTGTGTGTGACCCCAGCAAAAATACCTCGAGGGCTGCATTCCTAAAATAGTTGATATCCTTTTATCCCAAAGAGCAGATCTAACAGAACAAACATCTGGTTTAAAGTGTGACCCCTGAAAGGTTTCTTAGCCAAAACAGTGTTCCATTAAACACTGAGAGCCGATTCCATTTTTTTACACAGAGGCAATTAACAGAGAAAAGAATGGGCTGTGGAAACACTTAATGAAAAGGGAGAAGCCTCGCTTGACGGAGCACTTAAACGGCTGTGAGCGACGCGCCGGCGGGAGAGCGTACCTTCAGGGTGCAAACACACCTCCTGTCCTCGGGGGACTTCTGCACCGTCAAAGAATCCCCCCATTATGTATTATCACAAAGTCAGACAGTGGAATCTTCAAAACCCCGATGTCTGTGATGGGCTGAGGAAAGAGCTGACAAGAGAGTGCTACCCCCCCCCCCCCCCCCAGTCACTTTGAAAACTTGGGATGATCCACCTTTTAACAATCCTACGGGGATGAATCAACCTTGCGTTCCTATCTGAGACGCTACAACCAGCACACCTAGAATCACAATGGGGGCACATCAAGGGACGGCCAAGCCTGACTGACAAGCCCCCCCGCCCCCCCCCTTCACAAAAGCGCCTTCATTTGCATGCCGTGGTTTTGGACTGGCGGAGTTAATCAGGGCTCTCCATGGTGCCATAGCAGGGGCTCCCATTCCCCCCCCCCCGTCTAACCGGAGCACCCTTCCCCACGAGGGCCGGCGGTGAAATCCTCTTAGTGGCTAAAAGAAGAGCCTGCACCCCCCGAGAACTGAGGGGGGACTGACCTCCCCTTTTCCCCTCCCTGGCACCTCCCATTAAAACAGCTTTAATTACACAGAGATGACTCCCTCCCACTCCCCACTCCACCCTCCCCACGCCTATCTCTCCCTCTCCACAGGGGAGCCCTCCCTGTCTCCTCTCCATTAAGATTGAGAGAGTGAAGGGGCCACTTCCACACATCCAGCGGGGAGCAAATACCATTTTCAGCTTCAAATGTCTTTTCGCAGATTGGGCTTTTATTTATTTATTTAGACACATTTCTGATCTGTGAGGCAAATTAAAATGATTCATGTGTTCGAGCACGCTTGTATATATGAGAACAATTATAAAAATAAAAGTATTTCAAGTTTGTTTTCAACAACGGGGGAAACTTTGAGCAGTGTGGTTTCAGATCTCTCTCGCGGGATGATCAGAAAGGAGAGATTGCACATATTTAGTTTTAATTTGATGTACTTACATTTAATAGTGTCTTCTTTTTCATATTTTTTAAAATATTTTTGGTGGTTTTTCTTACATGTATCTTGATTAACTGTGAAGCACCATATAAACCAAGGAAATGTCCACCTACATGTAAACCTCCTCTCAGTCCTTTGGCCTACACAGCAGCACAATTTTTCATTTTCTTTGTATTGCCAGGGAGAAATTAAGTGATAACGTCTTTTGTAGCCCACTCCTCACATGACAAACCTCTCTTACGCTGCGATGATACCTGGAAATCTGTCTTTCCCCCCACTAACCACCCGCTGTTATCAGGTAATCCCAGTGAGGGACGCTTGATTTATGTTCCCTTGGATAATAAAGTACAGTATCGCTAACATGTGTAAAATGTTCCCCGAGCGCCACCTCTGTCTCCTTGATTAATGCCGATTTAATTAAGCAGCGCGCTAATTAAGCAATAAATAATGACAAGGTGTGCATTTATGCAAAGATAATAGCAAACCTTGGGTGAGGTGATGCCCTGGAGAAGTTGCCCAATCAGATCATTTCTTTGGACAACAATGGGAGGAAATGAAATGCATGCAGCGGACGCGTTTGACCATTGTTATGCAGTGTGTTGCACATGTTTGATAATCATCACAATGTGCATTTGCCCTGGATGTATTTGGAACGATAATTAATAGAGTAATAATCACCCGGCTATCGTGAAACATACAAACGGGGGATTGTGACGCTTTCCCAGGGCTGATTTCCATTTGATTTTGAAGATTTATTACAGGAAAGGTGACTTTTTTAGCTGAACTAAATTATAAATCCATCGATATTCCAGAAAGTAAGACGCCGTCATCAAAAGAGGGTGCCATTAATCAAATCACTCCCTACTGTCCCATCTCCACAACCTGAGCCCCACAGCACAAAAATACCAATTTCCTGTTGGATGGCGTCAGCAGCACTCGTCCCACGCCACTTTGCTGATCATCCGGTCACACGCCTATTTGCTGCAAATACGCTTCGCCGCCCGCTCCCAAGTGTCAGATATCTCCATGTAGGTCCCCCTGATATGTGTATAAGAAGAGCGTTATTTACACTGATTAATGGTCCCCGGGTTTTGCGGAGTGTAAGCCGCTCGCGTCCAGACAGCGGTGACAAATAAATCTATCAATCATAAGAGGGATTTTCTAATCCCAGAGCCATCAAGACAGAGTTGCAACCTAAACACTTTGTCACGGAGCGAGCGGCAAACCGTTCGCTGTAAACACACGCTTAGCGGATAATTAACACAGCACTTTGAAAGACGGAGCGGCCTCCAGGTGGATACACAAAGACGCACAATCATTTCCAGAGACAGGGAAGGAGATTTTCAGCATGTTTCAGCTCCCTGTCAACACTACGGAGGCCTGTGTGATCGCTATTTTAGCCTTTAATGTGTTCATCCAAAAAATCAGAAACATTGACTTTAATTAAATGTATTGTGTCAAACAAAAATCACATTATTAAGTCAGTTGAAAGCAAGAATATGAAGTTGAACCTCCTTTTTATTTATTTTTTACTTAATATTAGTGCTTTCTTCACATTGTATTGAAAGAACAGTTTCGATTCGCAAATCATGACCCGAAAATGAAAAATAAAATCCAAACAAAGTAGTCAAACATTTGTTTGTCTCTATGCGTGATTTGTATCAATTATTTTTGTTGAATAAAAAAACAAAAAGTAAGATGGTTTGTAACTGTTGACTAAAAAACAAAATATATACAAAATAAACTATAGTCAAATAAAATAAATGACAAGTATCTACACACATACATACTTAAACACGCATATATATATATATATATATATATACAGCCCCATAAAAAACATTATTATTGCTTTCAACTAACTTAATACAATAAATCGGTTGACATAATACATTTAATTAAAGTCCATCTTTCAGTTTTTCAGTGCAGATTTAAAACAGAATGGACAGCCCCATGACAGTAACTTGGAGGCATAGCTCTGGGACAACGCTATTAAAAAATAGGTTTTTACGATACATAAATCCAGCCTAATAACACCTGTCCGGGTATTTCCTCAAACAGAAGTCATATGAGATTAATTGGAGTGTGTAGCGGCAAAAAACATGTTTCATTGATTCTCCGGATACGAGGGGGCTCAGACAAGATAGATGTCTCCGGCAGCATATAGCTCTATTTAACGCAGGAGAGATGAGTTTAGGTACATCGCACAATACTAAGTAGAGACATCAATCGGCATCCTGAGTCCTCATGGGTCCATCAGCTGGTGGAACGCAGGCTGTCTGCTGCAGAACAAGCCCCTGGTTGCTCTCAACCATCTGTGACCGAAAACAAAAACTGCGATGACATTCAAACGAGTAGATTTAATCAAGTACTGTGCTTAAGAACAATTATTAGATACTAGTAGTTTACTACAGTATTCGATTTGTTGCTTCTACTCCACTCAGAGTTAAATGGTGTTCCTTTACTCCACTACATCTATTTAGTTGCTAGGCAGATTTGGATTAATGATGTGAAATATAATCAATCAGACTTTAGTTCCACCTGGAGTAAATTCAGCAGCTACCCTGCAGTATACAAAGTCATTAAAACTAGCTGCACCTTTACCAGCTCTGAGAACACTTTAATGATCAATCATTATAAAGCATATCAGAGATATTATTCTGAAATGGACCAATCTGCACAATAACTACCTTTACTGTCGCTACCTTAAGTACATTTAGATGAGAATACTTGTTTTTCTACATTTTGCTGCCAAATTTCAATTATGCAATAGCCACTCATTTTCAGAGATATGTGAAATGCAGATAGGGTTGATGTTTACTCAATTCCAATTATTTAGAGCTCTTCTTTAAAGCTGCTTTGGCAGATTATGCAATTTCCCAAACTGTGAGGCAGTGTGCGTCCCTCAGGTGCTACAAGGCAATACTATCTTTTTTCTACCTCCTTCAAAGAATGCAAATTAATAGTTTTCATCTAGTGGCGGTCATTGTGGGTCCGCAATCCGCTCCCACGTGGAAGTCAAAGTAAGTAATGCTAAGGGAAACCTAATAAGATCTTGCAGGAGGGGGGGAGAGAAAAGAAATGATGATTATCTTTAATCACTAACCTGCCTCTAGTGGCGCCACCACATTATCCAGCACCTTCATTCCTTATAAAAATATCTATCACACACAATGCTGCGGCGACGGCGGCGATGGGAGCAGAATGCCAATGGCCTCATTACTTGTCATAGCACATTGTAACTGGAAATTGCTTCTTTCAGGTTTTGTTTGCTCAGGCAATTACAATAAACTCTCGGCTTGACACGTTGTTTGCACAGATGTAGGACATTAATAAACATGAGCTCTAATCTGAATTATTGAACTGCTCGCCATAATTCTGACAATGGATTTTGGAACCCCTGACGGATGGAAGGACAGGCCCCGGGATATCGCCCCTGCTGGCTGGCCTTATCACCTGAGAAACCCTCTAATTGAATGGAGGAGCTGTGCAGGTATTCCCAAACTCTGTACCTGCCAGACACTTCCTACTGCCACATCCACCCGCCTGATATATGTTATACAAGAGACAAATCAGAGGTGTTGTCAAGGAATTAAGAGGAAGGGTTGCACTTCTGTCTCAGGGGAGTTTAATTTCTACTTCCTGTTCGGATCTTCAAGAGTCCTCAAGGGAAACAGAAACAACATGCATCCATTTATGTTTACATGTTAACCTGTGGATGGATGGGAATGCAACAGAAGCAGGAAATTACTTGGGAAATCTTCAGGTCGTTTCAATAAAGCTGGACCCAAATAAAGAGCATCAGCAAACTCCAGATGAAGTCAATCCTGGCCGTCTCATCACAAACAGGTGAACAACAAAGTCTGCCTGTCCTTTACTTTCCTTCAAAGTTTCCCCCCCAAAAAACGCTGGGGAGCCAGCTTCCCAGGCAGGGTGCAGTGGGAATATCTACAAGAAGAATGCAGGAATAGCATTTTTTTTTTTTGTCCTCCCTTTTCTTTTTCCAGGAGTAATCTTAAGATGTTCAAAAGGCATAGCAGAGGGAGGGCCCGGCTATTCAGCAGAATCAAAAAGACTATGCGGACTTTGATCACCTTCATCTCATTCAATGCAAAATTACTGCGCGGGGTCCTTGGCTTCTCGACATGCGAGCGCGATGGAAGCTTATTATACTGTACACAGAGGCAGACAGTGGAATGAAAGGGGTCTTTTGTCAGTTCTTTGATTACAGTAAGGCATTGTGACTGTTAAGCAGACTGCCATCAATTACCAGAGCCTGAGAGTTTAGGGCTGGGATGAAGGAGATAGGCGGACAGAGAAGTAAGAGAGAGGAGGGGAAATGACAGAATGAAGTGAGATGCTGTTCCCGATCGCAAATATACAGTACATATGATTACTGTTGGGGAAATATTTTCCTCGGCCCATAGAGTGGTGCAGGGATGACGTATTTTTGTAGGCCGACCCGGAAGTTAGCTGTGCATGGGTTCCCTCAATACAAAAGCAATGGGATATCTCCATAGGATTTTGGAATCGTGTAAAAAAAAAAAAAGATCAGTGGATAATAAACCTGTTTAATAAATGCATGTTTTGTTCAGCCTTATAATCTCCACATGTCTGCCCTACTTTTATCCTTTTCAAATCATAAATCTAATTGCCAGACAGAAAAATGCTAACGTGATGCTATAAACGAACAAAAGACAGGGTCGCACGACTTCAACGTCACACCAACTTAAAATCCTTTCAACTGACTTTCGTGCGCTTGCAGATTTGAACAAAGCTTTTCCTTTTAGCCGCACTGAGTTTAGCTAGAGGTCATGGCTGTTTCAATTACCAGTCTGATATTGTTTTACAAAGATGAGCTAACAAACTTAGCGGGAGTGTTTACGTGTTCGGTGTAATGAAGTCCTATTCAGCCACTTCATCACAAATATCGTTTTTCAGACACGTAAACTGTTCAAAAATCTCCAGTGGGGGGGGGTCACTGCTGATGACTTTAATTTCGTAGAACAAAACTTGATCCGCCTCTGAAATTTGTGTGAACCACAGACCTTATTTCGAGCTATCTTCCAAAATCTTACGGAGAAATCCCATTGACTCTGAGACGAGGGAACCGGAAGTGGTTAAAATGCTAACTCACTTCCAGGTTTTAGGACTCGTTCTTTCACCACTCCATTTCCTTCCAGAGAAAAGTTAATCAGATTACTTTTACATTTCCCTCCCAACCCTGATCTACAGTAAATGATGAAAACAGCTCCATTGCGTCGCAGTATTTCACCTGTATGGATATTAAAAGCGTCTGACAGTGCAGCTCGGGTATTTGCTGTGGGTAAACTCGACTGTTTTGTACCCCTTGATTCCGCACAACAAGTGGTATTAAATGAGAAGTCTTCCAGTTCCGTGTTGAGCCCTCCCATCCTCCCCTCTTTGCAATAAATATTGACAAAGCACGGGAGTCATCGCCCCGTCACAGGTTGTTAAAAGCAAAGTTTATTGTGCCTTCAGTGTGTGTGTGTGTGTGTGTGTGTGTGTGTGTGTGTGTGTGTGTGTGTGTGCTTGTGCGTATGTGCGTGTGCGTGCGCATTAGCATATCAC
Organism: Eleginops maclovinus; assembly: GCF_036324505.1. Lineage (NCBI taxonomy): Eukaryota > Metazoa > Chordata > Actinopteri > Perciformes > Eleginopidae > Eleginops > Eleginops maclovinus. The sequence goes on from NC_086372.1 coordinate 7,916,933, forward strand.
TGTTTACTCCAGAAGTTACTGTGAAGCGCCCGTTTCTCCTTGGGGAGAGCTGCTTGGCAAACACCTCGGAGTAAACAAGACAACCAGTGACAATATGCTAATGGAGTGATTCATTATTCCCCCTCCAAACAAGCTCCGCCTCGCCGGAGACACCTTAGATCTCCAACATCTCCATCAAGCCGCACGTTCAGGCAACAGGGCGGCTCCACCCTTGCCGCCGCCGCCTGATTAATATCTCATCAAGCGCTCCACTTTTCCTTCGAGCGGGCCATCAGTCAACACGCCTGACAGGATCAATCTTCAGAGGGGATGTTCTTTAAAGTGGCGCAGGATAAAGTTGTTCACCTTTAAATGTTTGGAGAGATGGATGTCCAAGATGTCCTCAGTATACGGATCGTTCCAGAAAACGGTACCTTCCCACTGTGCACTGCTCAATAAATCTCCAATTGGAGGGCTGCAATATGGCTCCCTCTACGGAGCCAAGTATGTGCTAAAAGTTTTGATCATTCAAATAATAAAATGTATTTGAGAGTTCAAGTTTTGGTCCTGAACTTTGAAAAATACACATTTCACCTTTTATTTATATTTTGAGATTCAAGTCCTTATTCTTTTTAGATGCATATTTTGTAATTTTTTGTACCTTCAGATCTTGTTATCACCTTCAGAATGTTGGCACTGATGTTGTGTGGGGGGTGGGGTTAACCTGAGAGAGGCTTGGAATCACAGTGACAGGCCTTACATAATCATGTTGCCTTCAGGATCCAAATATTTTCAAATATTTTTATTTTTTTCTGATGAAAAATGACCTAGATTCAGCTCCATACCCCTATTGATTGAATTGGACAGTAGATTTGGATTTATTAACTCCCTAAATATTTACTTTGTGTCCTCATGGATTTCTCCTCCTACACTTACGGCATTGTTCTGCATTGTTCCACAAGCTATGATGCAGAGGAAAATGATTCTGGATCTATCATAAAAGCTCATATTGATTTACCAATAGGGAAATATGGACTGGCTGTCGATCTGTAAACAGTAATGTGTGGCTAAGCTCAGTGGAAAGCCATCCAAATTACCCCCAAAATGTCAATACACTTCCTCTTGCTATAAATAGTGTCCAATTTTACGTTATTATTTTGTAATTAGAGAGCATGGTGTCACACCTGGCCTCTCCAGATTTGATTAGCTCTTTTAAAAGTAGCATCTATCAAAATATTAATCAATAGTTGTTTTTCACAGAAAGGTGAGATGCATCATTTCCTAAATACAGTTTTCTTTTCTTTTTTGTTGTTGCACATAACACTAAAAACAGTTCAAAATGACTAGGATTTGCAACTCCGGGTGAATATACAGTATTATAATCATAGTTATTGCAGGAAAATACATATATATATATATTTTTTTGCTTTTGTAAATGGTTTGTACGACTAAAATTGTGATAAACCAGGATTTGAAGAATCGGGGGAAAAGGAAATCAGGTGATGCTCACTATATTCCAAAGAAGACTTCCAAGCGTTTCAAGCTCCAGAGACACAACTCATAATTCATCAGAGCACCGGGGTAATTTATTTCCCCAGGTTTTTAATATGTTACAGACGAGCGGTCGTGTGTCTTTCTGCCGTCGGAGCTTTACAAGACGGAGGCCAGGGCGTGTAGCGGGGCTGCGAGCCTTACAGCCAATACCTGTGGTGCCTTTCATGGTTCAGGGCCCTCTAATTTCAATGGGAAGTTGCACATATTTCATGGATACATCCAGGGGGGGAGGAGGGGGAGGAGGCAGGGAGTAAGGGGGTGGTCGCACACAGGAGGAGGCTGATGATGGACTGTATCGCTTCCTCCTGTGCATCGCAGGACTTCCACCTCACAACAGAAAAGTTCTGGATCATTTGGTCCAGCCGCTTGCTGCTCTGAAGCCGATACATTCTGAGGTCACGTGACCAAGAAAGTGTGGAGGATGGGGAAAGGTTTTAAATCAGCTATAACTGGAGGTAATTTGCCTTTTCCTAGAGTATATTCTACCTGGGTTATTGTACATTTTTGCACAAGCTATGATCTACCTTGGACTGCAAGGAACCCAAGTTCTCCCACACCACTCCTCTACTCCGCCCCCCTGGCTGCCAGAATCCGCTTCAAGACACTGGTACTGGCCTACTGTGCTGAAGGGATCAGCCCCTTCCTATATCCAAGCCTTGGTTAAACCATACAATCAAGCACATGCATTTCACTCGGCGTCAGCCAATCAGCTTTGGTGCGAGTGGGACCCAGGTACCCCTCAAAAACACGTCTGTTTTCTATCCTTGCTCTTGATTGGTGGAATGAGCGCCCCATTGACATCAGGACAGCAGGAACTCAGTCGTAAATGATTTCCATTGTATCTTGGCAATTCTATTTTTACAAAACTAAAAAATGCACTTTCAAGAGTTATCTTGGGCCTTGTAACTAATTTACCAGCTCTTACAATGGTAGCACTTGCTTGAAGTGAATATATCTGCACTTTCCTTGTTGTTCGAAGTTTGATTCTCTATGAGTCGCTTTGGATAAAAGGGTCAGCTAAATGAAATGTGATGAATGGAAAAACAAGAAAAGAAAACAGACAGCCGCCCCATCTAAAATGTGCATACTCCAGGGCCTCATGTTGCAGTCCAAACGCTACCGCAACACTATCTTATTTTACACCCAACTGCTCAGAATACAAACAAATGATCCTACCTTAAAGCAGGTCTCACAAAAAAACACCTGCTCTGTTACCCAATAAAGTGTAGTGTTATGTCCCACTCAGCAGCTGATACCAATCAGGTGTGCCGGCTTAATTAGCATGATGACGTCACAGGTGCTGGTGATTTGAGGAAAAAGTCCAACATCAAAGGTAAAATTCACAAAACAATAGTCATTTTGTTCAAAATGTGAACACTTTTTAAAGCAGTAGACTTTCAATCAATACTAGAAGTGACTTATTTAAGATTTCTTCTTAGGCCACCTCATGGAAAATGAATTGTCTTTTCGAGGGGTGTCCATTGAACGGCATGTTGTCTGCACGTGATGCTATCAGTTTCCCCGCATCATTCCCCAGGTGTGTTTGAGGCGGGTCCTGGAGTGTTATCCCAGCTGTTTGGATTGCCTTTCCCCGGGGCTACAATAATGTGGGAGATTCTAATCAATACTCGACGCCCGGAGAAGAATAGATCACGGAGCTACAGCTGGACTCCAACCTCACTGTCCATCCCCCTGCTGGTTATGAATCAGCATCCTCTTCCTCCAGAGGACAACAATGCACACATACACACAGACGTAGAGAGCCAAGCTGAACTCTGACTCCTGACATTTGGCCCCTGACCCGTCTGTCTGATGGCCTATCGATTACGTCTGGCCTTGCCTGGGTAATTGTTGCCTCGTAATTACATCATGGGTTGTGTTTGGATCCACATAACAGCAGTTGGCCTGTCGGAATATTGCACAAGAGCACTTGAGACCACAGGACGCCTCATTTCAGGAGATTACACGACGAACATCGGACAATTGCACCTACAGTCCTTGTGGCTGGAATGAAAAATAATTGCTTTTTGCAATGATGGTTGATATTTCAGATTGGAGGGAGAAGCTGAAATAAAGATGGCAAAAGTAATCAGGCGTCTTTTCTTGGTTCTCTAAAGGACTCCTTTAGAGGGATTTGAGGCATGTCATATGATGCCATGAGAGGATGCCTCCTACTGTCCAATTTCCTGGCACCATTGCCTGGGTAACCATGAGGAAATGAGACCTCTCCCTGTTTTGGTGGGAGTCATGGGTGGCAGTTCAGTGGAGTGGTCTCTGTTTTGCTACGAAATGGATTTGAGAGTGTTCCAGAGGAGTGTGCAATGATGTGACAGGAAAAATATTTTCAATATTCATATAATATCTGCGTGGCGATGAAGGAGAACAGAAATAAAAAGCACTGTCCATTCCACTCAGAGAGACAACTGTCACTGGACCTGCCGCCGTCATATTAAAAATGAAAGAAAGGATCTTTGTTGTCTGTCATCGACACATCCATGAAAGATCTCAACATCGCTTCGGCAAATTGAGTTTGTTGTCTATACAAGTACCTGCCAGATTTAATATTGAATGGATGATCCAAAATGGATTTTTGATCCCGGGAAAATGAGGGGAGATGTCTGTAACAACAAAAAACTGTGAAGGAGGAAAAAAAAAAAAATCCATAACCCTCTCAAGCTAAAATCCTGCTCCCGGGTGCAGAATATATTATCCTCTCCCCTTGCTCTGTCTTTTCCCTTTTACCAGTTGTTTTCATGTAAAGAAAAACCTATAGGCTTGACCTCTGCGTCAGTTTGCCTTTGGCGATCCACAGATTGCAAGTTTTCAATGCTCGCTCCTCGGGGAGGGATCCAAGTCAAACCCTATAAATATTTCAAGACTATTTCTGCTCCCTAGACCTCTTTCTCACACACTTCCCTCAGCTGGCAAGCACACCAGCCTGTTAACACTCGCCACTTACTTGTCATTGCTTTAAATTAAGCCTTGTGCAGTGGCTTAATGAGAGAGGCAAGTTCAAACAAATTGCATGTTTAAATGTTTCGCCAACAATCCGACCCTCTCACTCAAACGATTCATGGAATATTTTCCCAGTCTTTTCACAGAGGAAAAAAACACATAAGCTCGAACTCTAAAACTGATTCCATACTTTTTCTCCCCTCATGTGTGATTCACGTGTCAACAGAAGAATCTCGTAAAAAAAAATGAAAATGTTGAAGTGTCGGGAGTCTTTAGAGATGCATCTCGACATCTGGTCGCCATCTGAGAACCTGGAGCAAGGCCAAGGATACTCCAAAAAATGACTTCATTATGAGGGAATGATCACTGGGTGCTGACTAAATATTTGGAAACAATATCACAAGCTAAGGGAGTCATTATAAACTGTAGGGGACTTTCATTTACACTTGTAGCCATTTTTTTAAGTGTATGGAGAATTATTGTGGGCTGCAAAGCATTTAATTTGCACCCAGTACCTACAGCAGTCCTCTTACCTTGCGTATAATATAAAGTGACATTATTTATTCACATAAAAACAAGTGCTTTTCAAAATACGGTATTTTTATCAAGGCTCTTAAACTCTTTGAAGTGATGAGAAATGCTCTTAGAGGGAGGAAAATACAACAGTGGCTGGCTTAACAGTTTTAATTGTTGCTTTAAACAAAGGCATAGAGGCGGTATAAGAGGATCAGTGTGACAAACAGTCCCAGCGGTCCCTCTATCATACAATACCGCGGCGCTAACAAAGGCGGGAACAAAACAGCATTGGAAAACTTCCAGGAATCTGTTTTAGCTGTGGGTGAATCAAAGATTTAGGACACATCAGGTCCTCGTGAAGCCAGTGACAGCACTGAGGGCCGCACAAATGGACTTAAATTAGATCCAGTATTCCGTTTCTTTTGAGCGATATTGTTATTAAACTGCCAGAAATCCAAGGTTGTATGGTAAAAAGCGTCCTCTTGGAGCAGTATTTTGTTGTTGAAGGGTGAAAGCCTCATAATTTGAAGTGTTGAAGGGAGTATTTATCTGTTGGATTGATTATTTATGACTTAATATGAATCAATAAAGTAGAAAAACATGATTAACAGTGACCGAACAAGTGTGACATCACCATTTTCAAGAAAAATGAAAAGAAATATACAAATCTGTCATGTGAAATACCTTAAAACGTATATTTTATGTAGGATACACTCTGACAGATACGAGGGTCGGCCTTGAAAGGTACTTGAAATAAAGTGGTTTCTAACTCAACGGTGCGGTGATTTGTTTGTTAACAGCGAGCAAATGGTAGAATAAGTGGTACAAATGGGTGGCATAATCCTGTGCGACCACTCTGACGTAAATTTGGTGGATGTGTTAAGCCTATTGACATGGAAAGGAGGTTTGGGATGGATGGCCCACTAAGTTGTGTTTTAGTGCTACTGTAAACAGGATTAGCATTGGCAGGTAAGCGGTATACAAGGGAAACAAACAACTCCCCTGCTCCGTGGGGAACGGAAGGATGCAAATACCAGCTAATGAACTTTGTAACAAGGGACGGTGATGAGCGGCGAATGGGAAAAACAGGACAAGATTGATTAGTTTGGAAAATGTCCAGCGGGTCAGTTCAAACGGCTTATGGAGGATTTCCAAGCGTGCACAGGCTCGGGAACATCATTTCAGGCTCTACTTTTGTCTTCAACTTGATGTACTGTATCCCCATTGAGATCAGGAGGTGCTGCATCAAGCTGTCTCCGATAAAGATGGGACTTTATTGGGCCGTCTAAATCTGTCCTGTACACAGAGAACCAACAATGAGGCCCGGGGAGAAAAATGGACGCCACCTGGCAGTTTGAAAGAAGGACAGCCGTTTCCCGCTGTAATCCATTCAGTGTAATCACCTGGGGGGCTGCGAGAGAAGCAACTCCCCCCTCTTCCCTTCGCTCCCTAAACACCATTCAGCGGCGACACGGTGATGAAGTGCAGGGCAAGCAGAAAGCCAAGTGTCCATTTTAGAGATGATCAACTATCGTGTTTGCGCAGTCCTTTTTTTCCTTCCGCCTCACGTCGATTCTTCTTTCCCGGCTTCTCTCTGGTACAGTTCCTCATCTACCTGAGCGTGAGAGATTTTTCTTCTCCTTGCCCACACACACACACACTAAATATTTGGTGTCACCTATTCAGGAGAAGAGCGGCTGTAAATCTGTGTCTGTGGGGAGAGATCGAAAGCAATTACCATTAGATGGTGGCTATCGTGAGCCGAGTGTGCGTCGCCCTAGCGGCTGACTCTCAGCGCTCCCTCTCTGCAATTTAACCGACGGATCAATAGCTGAAGGCAGTTAGCGGCCTCGCAACTCCCCTTCAACTGCCTCTCAGGACACGCTATGGTGTCAGCGCAGCGGTCAGATGTCAAAACGTTACGCCGTAAGCCAAAGAAATAGTTCTTGTGAAACATTATTGACACACTTTAACCCGCGTTTCCACCTTCGCAAAGTCAATTCTCATTTGGAAAGGTGGCGCGGTTGGCTGTAGTGAGGTCAGCTGGAGGGGTCACGGGATCATAGGTCAGGGATTGGTCCAAGGTCAAGGTGACAGCAGGGTATCTGCGCAGGGAGGCCTTCATCTCCACCGTGGCCTTGGCTCGGATCGATACCATTAGAGAATCTGTCTGATCCATCATCCCCCTCCCTGTCTCCTCCCACCTTCTCCTCTCCTCTTTAATATCTCCTATCCTTTTTTCCTACCTCAGCCCTATTCACTCTTTAGTGGATTCATTTAATCGGTTGTCGCCTCGCTTCGCCTTCGTTTTCACGAAGGAGCCGGTCTCATCTTGATACTGACCCCCGTCTCCCGCGCAGAAACCCCTCCGCTCCCGGGGCCCCCAGCTGAAAAAACGGACAGGCGGAGATAAGTTGGGCCCCATATTGTTTGAACAGCATTTTATTAAGCTGAGCGCTCTCTTTAATATTTACATTGGTGCATCGGAGGCTTCAGAAACGCTTTAGGCAATTACACACATGACCAAGTCGATAGCCACAGAAACAGCAAAAAAGCCTTTATCACGCCGCCAGGAGAGTATTGCCAATTCCGCGGCCAGGCCGTTGATGTAGTTTGCATTTCAATTAAAAAAAGGCCCTGCAATACTGGTCTTTTATTCAAAGTCAATGTCCTAAGAAGGATCCACAAAATGCAGCCAGAATAGAGTATTTTGTGTATAGTGTAACAAAGCGGGGACATCACACACGCTTGTGTTTGGACTCATAATGCGGGGTTGCAGTATTTCCGATGTAAAGGGACGTTCACGGCTCAATAGTGAGGTTTTAACGACACTGAAAGAAAATGATTGAGGCATTGTTGGAGACTTAGATGAGGAGTTCATAGCCCTGGTTTGTGAGTCAATTCAATGGTGTTTTAAAAGCATGGTGGTCAATATGGAAATATGTCGGTTTACAAGTAATACAGTAGATATTACTGTCTTTTTCGAAGTAATACGTTACATTACATTATTACTGTTTCTGAACTGTAACTACTTTGGAGTTACTTTCACCAAAATAACCCCAAAAAGTATTTTTTTAAATGCTAAAATGTAGTTTTTGCAGCTGATTATACCTCAAATGAAGGGTGTGGTGGTGTAGCATAACAACTGTGTCGGCCCTTAAGGCTCCTAACAACTTATAATAGGCGCAGTGAAGGCTCATGGGGCAATCCAATACGTATCAATCACCGTCAGAATCACAAAAGGTTTATCCCACTCTTTGGGAAAATAGCTAGATATTAAACTCATGCTCCGTTTAACAGGGTTTAATAATACTTGATACCGAAAACATTACGTCGCTGTTTGTTACCTACCTCAGTAACCTACTGTATATGCACACGTCTTTATGGCAACGTTAGCTCACCTTGTCATTGGTGGAGTTAACGGGGATTCGGCTGACAAGCTTTCTAAAAGCCGGCGATTCCACAACAAGCTCAGCTATGAGTCTCACAACTTCTCGGGTTTCAAGAACCATAGAAGAACACGAAGAGAAAGTTTGCTTCTGTTGCTTTGGCTTGCCGGCAATCTGATTCTGCAGTCATCTTAACCAATTGCAAACAGGATTACTATTGCACCCACACAATTGGTTCTCTGGTGTCAGAAGTCTCGCGATGTTGGTGAATTCTTAAAAACAAAACATAACTTCACTTCGGGTTAAAATGTGTTGTTACTTGAGAATTGTAACAGAGATAATATTACTAATAAAACGGAAGCAAAAGGTATATATCATCAAGGAAAATAAGTATAATCACTTATTTGTGCTCATTTCTAGATTATTTTTGTTCTTGATTTACCATCCAACAATCTGACTTGTAGCTCCTCTCTGTAACACCTTGAGATAAGTGGCATATTATTTCAATCGTTAAACGAAAACAAGTCTCACAGAGCTTTAAAAGATAGATATTTTAACCAATTTGAAGCTGAACCCCACCTCACTATAACTTAAAGGTGTATGCAATGCAGCACACAGCCCATACCTCCCTTTGATTGCGCCAAGCGAGCAGCTTAAAAGCAAAAAAACACTTCAACCTAAACACACATCTTTACACCAGCCTCTTCAAATTCAAATCAAAAAGTGCTTCTGCGGAGTAGCTGTTCAATCTCTCCTGGTGTTTTTTGCATTGTTAGTGGCAGCTGTGCTGAAAATGACCCCCCTGGATTTTCAAAAAAAGCCTCGGTGGTTTGGCCACCACGAGAAACAAACAGATAAACAAAAGGGCTTTGGCAATCAGGGGATTCTAATACGCTATATGATGTTGAGCAAGGAAGCCAGCTTTTGCTTTGAAGTGCCCTATCTGTGCAACCCCGCCCCATCAGCAGACAGACGGGCGTGTGTGCTCGGAGGATCATAGGTGGCTTTGATAATCACTCCCATACTCCTAAAACAAATGCAATTACGAAGTTAATTGTGTTCAAAGTGGAGGCTGGCAGTGGAAGGAGCAGTCAGCAATCATGACTGTGCTGACGGTGCAGCGAGCGTGGAGAATAATGGATGCATGCGGGGCAAATACGGGGGGGGGGGGGAGTGATAGCAGAAGGGGGTTTGATGAGCAGTCGAGGGGTGCGGTTGACTCTGAGGGATGTGCCGGTGAGCGCCACACGGCTTGACCTGCCATTTATCAGAGGATAAACAGAGGACCGGGGATCGCCGCGACCCCATTGGCCAGCGGGGCTGCTCAGTATGCAGGTGATATTCCGCGGCACACGCTGCTCCATCACGATGAATTATCGGTCAGAGGAATGATCAATTGGTCGAGGGGGGTCAGAAAGTATTTTGTAAATTCCTCTTCCTTTGGCTTTTTTCTCACTCCAGAGATGTTGGGAAGGGAAAGGAAGGGGAAGGGGAGGGGTGACAACAGATGTGCTCCCCCGCCTTCAGAGAGTTGTTTGATGGCGACAGCGGAGCGTATCGTGTAGCCCGAGGTGCTAACAGTAAATATTACAATACCACAAGATGCTCACTGCAAACACCATTTCTTGCTCTCTGCCAGTCAATTTCTCCCCTTTCCCCCCTGTGGTGCTGCAGAGAGGAGTGTCTATATGAACACACACACACACACACACACATACTGTATACCATGAGGGCCAGGAGATTCTCAAACATGATATTCTCCCTCACATTACGGTCAACTTAAGTCGTGATGGAACAGAAAGTAAATCCACGAGGCACCGTCAGCCGGAGAGGAATTGCACTTTAAAAGGGCTTTCTGCGGAATAATAGGCGGGCCCGGGATTCATGGGATTGCATTCGGCTTCCCGCGGTGCTGGGGTGTCTTTGGCTCGCTCAGTCATTTCAGACGGAGCAGTGGTGCCGTCCCACCCTGGGCGCTGTACAGATGGGCTCATGTGTGGAGAAATGAGCCGCGAGCAATCATTCTCCCCTTCTTTCTCCCCCCCCCCTCCGTGTCTCTCTGTGTTTGTCGACTTGCTTTATGTTTACCTCTCTCTGCTTCCCCCCTCCCCTCCTCTCTCATCTCCGTCCCTTCATCTTTCTCCACCTCTCATTATCTGCCCCCTACCCTTCATGCATCTTCTCTTCTCTGTTTGGAGCACCCCCCCCCCTGCTCCTCATATCCCCCTCTTCCCCCCGTGGTGACTGTGTCCTGGGGCTTGCCGAGTCTCGAGTCTGTGCCTCGACAGTGAGGGGGGACTCGGCGGGAGGCCCCGGCGAAACGAGCTCACCGAGAGACGCAGGAGCCCATCTCAGGCTTGTGCTACCGGAAAATCTGCCCGTTCACGCTCCGACGCGCAGACAGACGCGTTGATGGAGGGCGTGATGGGGGAGATGTTGCAGAAGGAACACACACCCTCTGCTTTTTGTTTTGAGTCTCTCATCCCAGTGGCTACAGTACAGTCGGGGGGTTTGAATCACCAAGACTGACCAGACTTTATGGAAATTACTGCATCAAATATCTCTAAATGTATTATTTTGAACATCTGTAAGAGCTTAAAACTACATTTGATGAGGATTTACTTACTTAAACTGTCCGTTTGTTGAGATGCAAACAACTATTTTAGGCTACATTCTGCCTAAAACTGTTGAACCAGAGCAGTGGTTGATAGTTTCTTAGGCTGGCAACACCTTACAGGTCCCCCATTCTACTCTTTTTCAACAATATACAATAAATAACATGTCTCTGATTGGCTGAACCAGCAAACACATCATTGTAGCATCCCATAAACCTGGAGTGCTGATTCTGTGTTGGTAGCTTTAAATGCTAATGAGCTGCTGCTGGCCACGCCCCTCTGAGAGATGATTGGTTTAAAAAAACACAATGGTGGTCTGGGAGGAGATTCAGGTGATCAGGTGGTACCTTGGTTGGTTATTCGCTAATGGTTTCACAAAACCAAACAAACATTGTGACATCATAAAGTGGCCTAAATCTGATTGGCTCATTTTCAGACAGGATTTTATAGATGGATCAGTCTTTATTCCTGAATCTCTAAACAAAGAGGGGACACATATTTAAGTAAAAAGGCAAGAAAAAGTGGATTTAGCATAATAGGTGACCTTAAAAAAAGATATGTCTACTATTATGGGTTTCATTTGTTCCTTTTTATAGGCCAAAGGAGGTCAAAAAAATGTAAGTCTCAATCTTAATCCTAAATAGATACAAACCTTTTCTCCATTCATATCTAGTTAATCCAAACTCTAACCACTAAACACAATCCGACTTCAAATCAATCCGAATGGGTTGATTTTGACTTGATTTCAATGCAAAAAACCTGTCCAGTTCATTCAATTATTTGCAATACAAACCATTAGTGAAAGGGGAATTAAATGCATCATGAATTGAAAGGAAGGAATCAAGTGATTTTTCTTTAAGTTGGCGCTTCAATTGGCCTTTAGTCACCAATTACTTAATCTCTTAACTGATTTCCACCACATGTCAGGGAGAATTCTTTACTTTTTTTTAATCACATCTCAAGTAGGTTTAGTATTTGAATCGATGGCACCCCGCAGCGGGTAAGCCAGAAAACATCAGAGCGCTGTCAGCATTCTCCTCCTATCAGGTTCACACGCATCCTGGCGTACATTACAAATCACTTTTAATGAAAGCAAGCAAAATAAAAACTTGGTTTCGTTCTACCAGAAGGCTCTGTGTTACGGGGAAGGAGATTAAATAATGTATTGATTAGGCGCTGGCTAATTAGATGCTTAGTTTAAACATAATGATGTGACGGTTGCTTTCTCTACTGGTCATTATGGACAAAGATTCTCCTCCACCTTTTGTTTGCTCCAGGTGTGTTTGTGCTGACCTGCAAAAACACACACCGACTATTCTTAGGACTAATCCTATCATCTGAACCCAAGGTGAACCGTAAAGGCAAGGCTTTAAAGGTTTTGCTATATCTGAACAATAAATTGTAGGGACACATCTTTACAAAACATGTCTTGCCGACTGGGGACGAAAGGTTGGGAGGTAGGCCGGACGTTGCCAGGAGTTCAATGTAAAGCCAGCACACATTTCCCTTATTACGTCATAACCGAAGCAAATCTGGATCAGCTCTGTCCGTTTTTAGAGATGTGGGTAAGGAGAAAAAGAGAGAGGGTTGTATTTCTTGACACTTTGTGAGTCTCCTTACACACCTTGGACACATATTTATGTATAAAAGACAGCAAAAAGTTAGTTTTGAGCAAAGTATGTCTTTTTCCCTTGAGAAGATTCTTGGGGTTTACCAGTGAATAGACAAACAAGATCTGAAAACCAGGCAAAAATCTTGGTCTGAACCTCCCAAAGATAGTAATACAAACACTGAACTCTTGTTTCCTCACGTCCCTACCTGACTTCATTAAATCACGCCCTCTTACCCCTCAGTTTATCAGACCTCGTTCACTTTTATTCCAGCCCTAAGGTGCTTTTAGTCACCTCTCCTGTTCTATTGTCCTGCTCTGTCTTGTTGTATTATGCTTTATTGTATTCCACAGGCTTCCCCTGCCAGGCTCTATCATGTACAGTTAGCCTTTCCTTTCCTATTATACCTCCTTTTTTACTCTAGCTGATTCGATTCATTCCTGAGCTCCATCTGCCACATTCAGTATGAGAGGATGAAAGAAAAAAGGAGGTGAAGGTTTGGGCTACAGTTTGTCCTTCCCCGCGAACTCCCTCAACCCATCTTCCACTATCTGGAAAATTCAATAGACTAACCTTAAGAATTTAATTGATGCTGCCAACGGGATTACAAAGGGGCCGGTCGGCGTGGGCCGGGGACAGCTGATTAGCAGCAGGGGTAATTGTTAATTGATTGATGTATCTCCTTACCTCCCCCCCCCCTCTGTGGGTCTTTTGGAGAGGGTTTTGTTTGCCACAGAGGCAGCGCCGGTGCTGCCGGACAGCACATTACCATACATCTACTCTGTTTTTACCCCCTTTAAAACAGGACCTCTTTGTGTGCTAAGACAAAAGGCAGCTGAGTGTTGTGTTTAAGGTCACTGATTTGTTCGTAAACGGCAGAGATTCCCATTTGTAGTTGACAGGCTACTGACAAAGCGCAGCTATGGCGGGTTTATTTTTGTACTTCTTCTTGCTGTGTTTAATCCTAATTCTGCTAACCTGCATTTTCTATTTCCAGAAATGAGTGCAGACAAGGTGATTAAAACTGGAAAATAATAATGGTTTTACAGAAATAGGAGCTCAAAAAGGAACTAAAAGAGAGGAAGAGGGGTAACACAATCCTTATTGGGTTCAGCAAACAGAAACAACCCCCCCATTATCCCCCCTTTCCTCTGACTACAAGGCACTGTTTCATTGCGTCCCCCTCTCAGTGTGAAAACCACGGCTGAAACTGTCCGAAGAGAGCTTCCGCTGCAGCTATTTCTGCTTAAACTTGTCCAAGCCAACACCAAACCCGCTGCCAAACCCCCCCCACCCTGGCTCTGGCACAGCAACGGGCTGACCATCAAGCAATTACACGGGAACTTGGCAATCGGGAAGGGGATCCAGTCATTAAAAGGGCTTAACACTGGCAGAGGGTCTCCGCTGGTGGCGAGCCTAGGCGCCCGCTGCCCCCCGTGCTGAATGGGACCAGTGGGGGGGGGGGGGGACTTGTATTGGGGTTTCATATACCAAAGATCTGGCAGGGTTTGAGTGAGTTTGTGTCATTGTGTACATGAACACGCAGCTGTTCACAAACACACACACTCTGCCTCCCCGACCAGATGTTCTCGTTCACACACCAGGCCTCCACAGCAGGGTATCATCGCTGGGGGGCTAAAACCTTGTACTTTTTAAAATGTCAACTTTTCAGCAACTCAGAGAAACCGCCTCGGTTTTAAGCGTGATGACAGTGTGTTTTCCACGATGTGAACCTAAGACGTTTGAGATTTCTCTCCGCCCCACAGGCTCTTTCAACTGAGGTTGGAAACATGGAAACCAGGGGAAACTTCACTTATGAGGATGACAGCGCCAATGTCCAAGGTTACAGGATATCGACCGCAGCAGACATAAACAGTATTGGATTAGAAGTAGCACTGGTGGAGGTTTCCACACATTGATCGGGCTTCTCATCAAGGTTCCTGGAGCCGAGGAAGGCCAGAGCTCTTTGGTTCAACCCCAAATTGGGTGTTTGGTATGCACACAGTACGCCTAATATAGAGTATCCAGTGAACTATTAATTGGTTATACCAACACAGGAGTGCTTATATATTTTTCACAAAGCATGTATATCAAAAAAAAAGTACCTAACTCACCTGTACAGTGGGGTAAGGCAGTCATTTTTGTTGTAAAAAAGACGCCCTATTATGCAATACATGCAGAAATTACGGGTCCAATAAGACATACAATAGCACAGATGTCTTCACCCTGACTGGCTACAACAATATATCATATCCTTAGATTATCAAGAAGCTAATGTCGCAGCTGAAATGCTCTCCATGTCACAAAGCCAACCTCACATCAGGATGTGATACCAATGTTTGCCATTTGGAACCGAGACCTGGTTCAAATAATCTTTGCCTTGATTTACAATATGTTCTCATTTGTTTTATCAGTGCAGTTTTGAAGCTTGTGTGCTTTTCTTTGCCATAGTCCAAAGGAAATATTTCAGGATAGCACATAGCACACTTGAAATGTTCTCGCCCACTTGGTTTCAAAACGTAAAAAATGGCATAATCTGTTCATTGGGGACAATAACATCAACGGTATTTTTCACTGTAGCTAACGTTAGCCTACTACTGGTGCACCCCCTTCTAATCTCAGATGCACCGCAAGTCATTTTGTTCTGGAACCGGGCCTGGATTATGTTGACTTTAGTGTCTTCCTGCAGTTGAAGTAAACATAGCTAAAAGGCCAAAACCAAAAGTTTGAAAAGAGTTGTCAATAGCTCATCATCAAAGGTTGCCCCCTCCTCAAACAGCTGTCAGTGAGGGCAATTCGCACACCATCGCCCTCTGCAGAGGCCTTGCAAAGTGCACTCCATGTTGAACTGCCATTGAACTCCTCACAATTCTCCTTCCTGTGAGCAGGGAGGCGAGCACTCTTCAGATGAAGGTATCCCTCAGAGATATTTAAACTCCCTATGTGCCGGCGCTGCCTCGGGGATTGTGGGTGGGATGGTTATTAATGCATTATTTACACACGCTTCCTGCTGTCTTCCATTGTGGCTCGGCTTGATTAAAGGTGATATTGCTAAGAAGGCACTTTTAGCTGCACGGTAATAGGAGGAAGAGAACTTTGCTGTGAAGGACTTTTACTTGTTCTCTTTTTGAGTACTACAAGTTTTGTGTGGTACTTGGATCCACCTAAAATACTTGGAAAGGGGCCAAAGCAAGATGCTAATTACAGTCCGTCTTCTAGTGGGACAAAGTGAGAAGGTTTTTGGAAATAAACCAGTGTCATACATGCAAATCAGTCATTTGACTATTTTCCAGCCAACTACTTTATATCCATATATTGATAATATCCATAAACGCTACATTAATTACAACCTGTGGAAATCCAAAATGCGTAGTGCAGAATTAGTGAAGATATATGATGGGTTAAACACTAAGAAATATCATAAAAAGGCCGCTTGGATACTGCGATTAAAGCACCAAATGTGTCTTGTAACCCACCCTCTTCATCTTTAATTATTTTCCCATTACTAATAGGACTTCACACTCCACATTTAATTAGAACATTGTCTTCTAGTGCGATGACGAAGGATGAAACAGCAATAATTCCCCAGCTAAATAAATAAAGTCCTCTTTATACGGGACGGTCATGGAGGACCATGTTTTAGTGGTATTCTAATTGAAATACATGATTCCGACAGCTTGTTTCTGCACTTGGTCGCAATGAACCATATCTGATTCGTCATTAAGTAATTATGAATGCTAATGCAAATAAAGCACCTTTCAAACAGAGCCGCTCCCTCTCCCTCTCTGTATCTCTCCTTTACAGGGGAATTAATCACTCGCTCCTCCACGGAGGGGAAGGCGGCCAGCTGCGGGACGGTCACTTCACTCCCTTTCTGTGGAGATATGAAAGAGAGGAGAGACATTAATGATGTCTCGGGGATTCCACCGGGGAAAGTGGAAGGACTCAAAGGGAAAATGAGTGCACTGCTCGGTTTCTTTTTTTTCCTTCCCCTGTTCCTTGTTGCTTTAATAAAGCAAGGAAAAGAGAGGGGGAAGAGAGAGTCGCTTAGAAGTCTCCCATAAAGCACAAGCCGGAGCATTTTGCAGCAATTACAGACAGATTGGGGATTTAGATATTAGTGCCCGGTGGTCCATTAGCTGGTAATTTGCCTGTCTTTTTTCTCCACTCTCAGTGGAGGAGTGTTCGTGCTAAGATCTCTACCACTCTAATCCTGTAAATAATAGCTGCATGGAAAAGAGAGTGTCTGATGGCTGGCTGACACTGAAGATAGCAGAGAGGTGGAGGGATGGATAGCTGGGTTTAAGGTACACATTGAAAGGGAGAGCATCAGGGTTATGCTAATTAATTATAAAACCATGGGATGATTTGTCACAACTAATACAGACTGTAATCATTCACAGAGAAATGTCCTATTTTTTGTTTATGACCCACAAAATCATATGTAACCAATGTCATCATAAGTGATTGACAAAGTCCAAGTTGGTTAGAATAAGGAATTACGCAAAGTTATGTGACAAGCGTAGGAGACATTGGTGTATAATAAGAACTGGAAACACTATTGGAGGCTTCGTTCATTCCTGAAAGCTGCTCATTGGCGCAGCAAGACAAAGTGGCCTGAGCCAAAAGTCACAAGTTACCCATCATGCCTGGCTGTCAAGAGCATAGAGCATGCGCAATAGAGTTTTCCATTAAGCCCCGCCCCCGATCTCAGTAGAATGAATGGTTTTTAGCGCATTTTACAACTTTTAAAACCTAATGATTTAAATATTGGCTATAAACGTGTTCATAGTGGGGAGTTTAGTTTCCACCGGTATACAGACTCTTTCCCAATGTAAGTCAATGGGAAAAAATTCCCGGTGACGCCACAGACTGATGCAGAAGTTGTAGTACCGTCGTTCGGCCACTATGAATATTTTCCTCTAAGTTCAGAGCACTTCCTGGGGGCTTTGTAGGAGACTAAAACCAACCCTCAATTGCTCACAATTTTTTTTTAAAGGCTTGTAACAATATATACAATATAACTCATTCCAAAAACAACAATGTGGCTGTGCTAGCATCAAAAACATTCCAAATGAGATGTCATTTTTTTGTGAAACCACACAGACATCTACCATACATTAAATGACTTTTAGCTTAGCTGACACTTTTAAAATTCAATTGAACACATCAATAAACACGCAGGAGCATTCACTTTAAATAACCTAAACCATTATAAACAGACATCTTGTACAAACACTGAGTGTATTGGGAGTGATTTCACATCTGATTTAGTAGAAATCTTGATAATCCTACCCAGAAAAAACTGAATTGTGACTTTAATTAAATGTATTAACTGTATTAGGTTAGTTGAAAGCAATAATATTACATTTAATAACACATATTAGGTTCAACTTTATATTATTACTTTCAAAATGTAAAATGTGTTGAAATAATGCACTTAATTCAAGTCAACGTTTCAGCTTTTCCAGTGTAAAGGATGGAGAGAATCATTAAACCGGCAGTATGAAGATATCTGAGAGGAAGCTCGGAGTAAATGGTCCTCCATAAAGCCACAGTGCAGTAATTGGCTTGTCCATAAAGCCTGTTATGAGCCCTGCTAGCAGTGCATTGAGAGGGGGGGACAGTAGCGGTCCCTGTGGCCTCGCCCCGGGAACACGCAAGCTCGGGGTGACATTAATCACGGTCCCTTTGCCATCGATCGGCCGGATAATGGTTCCGCTTATCACCTCGGCGGTTTCTAACGGGGGCAAAAGCCAGAACCGTTCAGGGACATTTTTCCCTCTTTTGTTTATTAACTGCAGTGAAGCTCAAATCATCTACTCCATAATAATGAGAGTTTATATTCAAGCAAATATTAAAAGAACCGTGGTAAGTTAAAAAAAACATCCATTACTACATGGCATAAAGAGTAGCCATCCATCTTTCTGGCCCCCTCCCCTTTTCCCAACTCTAATCTCTGCTCTCTCATCTCTGTGCGCACGAGGAAGAAGGTGAGCCGAAATCTCCACGGATCAATCCAGAAGGGGGACCTGCCCTTCAGGGGGAGGGAGGGAGGGAGGGAGGGGGAAGTGATGAGAGTATGTGAAGCAGAGGTGATGAAGAGAAGGATGGATGGAGTGAACGGAGAAGAGGAAGATGTGACATTTACATATGGGTGGAGTACAGGCTAGCCAATCTCACTAATAAGTCAGCCGCTAGTTGGCGAGTTTCCTGGTCTCCCCTCGGCTCTCCGCCCTAATAGGCTGTCTCTGTGGGATGAGAGGCAACCACGCCATTAGTATCTGTCAATCTGGCTGAAGGAGGCAAACTCCGGGGACCCTCAGGACCCTTTGGGGGGGACTTGGCGGCCCCTTTAAAGCCAGAGGAGAGATGGCCCCTGGAAGCTGTAAAAAGCCAAAGCGCAGATCTTGGGCAAGGCAGAGAGAAGAGAAGAAGCTAGGAGGGATTGCTGGGGAGGATATTATATCGGCCAAATAAAGACTAATGAACCTCCTCACCGAAGTGATGACTCCTTCTAAATGTTAAGTTCACTCAGTCCAGCAAAGTTTGGGAGCTACAGTGAGTCGAAGAGATATTTAATCACCCTAAAATATGCGTTAAAGGAAACACACACCACCCTTTGACCCTTGACTCGGTTATAATAAATACTTAATATGTTTTCTAATAAATTTGAGTGGGAAGACCAATGCGGAATAGAACTTTTTTAACAAAATAAAGATCTGAGGTCAGGGAGAATACTAACAGCAGAATAAAACCTTAATGGATGTCCTGCTGCTTCGTCCCCCAAATAACACTTCCATAAATACACTTCTTTCCAGGAGTAATGATGTCATCCACACTGCTCAAAGCGCAGATGATACCAGACAGTTTTTATATATGAATAGAGAGACATTAAGTTAGACAATATCATGTTCTGTTGATAATTTAAGCTAATGACAGTATGAGTGCGTAAGTGCACAGTGTCTCCATCTCCGCCCCCCCCCCCCCCCCCCCCCCCCCCCCCAAAGCCCTCCCTCATGCATCGGTAATGAGGCGTAGGCTTATTGACTGAGGGTTGAGATATGATTATCCCCCCCGCGTCTCTACATTCTCTGACTCTCTCCCCACCCCGGCCATTCATCAGAAGAGGATAAGGCATGTTTCTTGCGTGTATATTGATTGGTGCGGATCGTAAGGAAGCATGGGGACTCATCAAAGATGGAGGCGGGGACACAGAGGGCCCACTGGGGGCCCCGGTGGTGTCTCTGCAGGCCTGCAAGGTCTGCAGCGTGGATGATCCGGTTTAACTGTTGTGTTTGGATGAATGCTCCAGCCAGATGTTTAACTGATCCAAGATGGAATTGGTGCAAACAACCAAGGAAGCAAGCAAGCAGTGGATTTAGCCAGTTTACAATCATAAAAAAACCTACTAAAATCAGACTGTTTCTCTTAAATTGGAACACTTACAATTAAAACATGACACTCTGTTGGACACGAGTGAATATAGATCAAATGAACAGGGATTTGGATGATCATTCGGATATTATCATATAAAACTAGGGATGCACCGATTGCAAAAATGTCGGCCGATGCTGATGTTAAGAATAACAATTTATGCCGATGGCCGATGTTTTACTATTTAAACTGTAATAGTAGCATAATGCAGAGTAAGGCAACCTGTCCCTTTAAGAGAGAGAGTGGGTGAGACGTGTGGGCATGTGTAAGAGCGCGAGAGAGGTTGAGCGGGCCATAGTACGTTTCTGGAAGTTAACGGGAGTAGCAGCAAGTATAACAAAGTCATAAATATATACGATGGCCTCCCAAGAACACCGAAGGATGTATTTAATTTACCGATCCTGCAGACACCCACTACACGGGGCGGAAGTCCTGCAGCATGCAGCGTGCAGCAGCACCAGCTCCTCACAGAGGAGAGGAGCAGTATGCAAGGTTTAGCATGATTTGCTAGGACAAAATAGTCTATCACCTATATTAGCAGGTGTGCGGGTGGAAAAAATCACATCCTCCACCCTGATCCTCAACACCGGAGCCCCTCAGGGCTGTGTGCTCAGCCCTCTCTACTCCCTGTTCATGATAGTGAATTTGCTGACGACACGTACAATATTTAACCTTACATTCTGTTCTTGTGTATTTAATATATTTTTTGTATTTCCATTTTGTTTGTACTTGTACTTATGATCAACAATTAAATATCGGATTAAATTCACACAAATGAGCATTATTTAGGCCTCCGTAAAGTCAGCTACATTTCAGTCAGAAGTTAAACAAAGCCAACAAAAGAAGTGATTTTTGCCGTGCACATACAGTATATATTTCCACCTGTTTTTCTGAACCTTTCTACCCCTAATGGCAGACATACCACTTGGCATAATACATGGCACACTATAGTCCTATAATGCATGCTTCATCTTATCAAGCTGACTCAGCCACCCCGGCATCACAGCACTTGAAAACTATCAAAGCGCTCAAAGTGTACTCTAGTAGTGCATTTGTTGCTCGTGTTGTGGCTATAGCAAGAGTTGGGTCACTTCCACTCGGGCTAATGAGTTTGCTGGCAGCGTCGCTGTGTGTCTAATGACATCGTTGACACCGATGCTACATATTGTGTCACAGGCCTCTGGCAATCGCTCAGCAGCTGATGTCCTCACTTTGCCACCGGGGGCACACCGCCTGGCATGGCGGACTGACGGCTTTGGCAGGGCCGCGAGGTAACCCGCTGCTACTGTGGCACAGTTTGCAGGACACATCAATTTGTTCCCTGCTATTGTGAGAGACAATCTCTCTGGCGGCAATCCAGAGCTCGCCGCCTAAGCTCATCTGCATATCTTTGTTATCCGGTGTCGGTTCGGAGGCAGAGAAAAGGTAGAGAGGGAAGATAGACAGAGCGATGACGAGTTGTGCGTCGCCATCTGGGCTTCTTCAACGGACACAAATTAAAACTCAACCTGTATAGAGGAAGGGAAGGGGGGGGTTGGATTGTCAAAAGGCAACAATACTTCTAATCTCTTTCTCCCTCTGTGCATTTTCAAAAGGGGGGGAGAGGAAGAAAGGCGCTTTAATAATTAGAGGGGTAGAAAGCTCAAACAGATGAAACAATGTCCCCCTCCTTTTTTCTCTCCCCCTATCGTCTGTAATGACTCGCGCGCTGATGGAGAGGCCTCTTTGAGGATGACATTCAAATGCTGACATTTGAATTATGTCTGTTTATCAGAGGGAGAATGGCCCGCCCGCTTTTGTTGTGCCTCCTTCTGCGCACAGGCTCGCCGGTTTGCAGGTACTCAAGCTGCCGGGTTCATTTTAATCACACACACACACACACACACACACACACACACACACACACACACACACACACACACACACACACACACACACACACACACACACACACACACACACACACACACACACACACACACACACACACACACACACACACACTGCATAATGGCTCATAGGAATCCTGAAGGGGCAATTTTAGATGGTTTGGTAAAAGTACGGGAGACAGTGTACACTAAAAACTTTAATGGGTTTTATTTCAAGCATTTACAGCGGAAGAGCCTTCAAATTGTAACAACCAACATAAAATCACTCATCGTCACTAATCCCTGACTGTATTGCCAGTTTATCTGCATGGATTACTTCCTCGTGAGGACAAGCCCCGTGTTGTGGCTAAAATGCTGAATTCAGTCATGTTAACCTTCAGGAAGCATCATACACTTAAGGGAGATAAAAAATTTGCATGGGGAAGATTTATTGTCTATCAGTAAATGGGCTGCAATGCAAAACAAAGGCCACTCCGCAGTGGTGTGGTCGCTCCTCGGCTGCTTGTCAAAGTTGGGGATCTAAAAAAATCGGGACGATCCATCACGTTGGCACATGAAAAATTATGGAATTCACCCCCGAGGAAATGTATTCACGGGACTCGGGTGTAAATGGCTGTTTAACAAAGGCATTCAGAAGTCAGCGGTAAACGCAGGTCTGCAAGGTGCGCAAAACCGAAGTGAGAGGAGAAGGGGGTGAGGAAGGGAGAGAAAAATACACCCTCCAATTATCATGCTCACCATCTGAGGGCTATTTCGCTGCGGTACTTCATATTACATATCACAAGTGAAATATTTAAACAAGCATACATGTTGAAGCGATCGGCCGTCAGTTTCGATTGTCAAAGTGAGTCCCGATGAAGCTGCCGGGGGAGAAGTGGGAGGCAATTATCCAGAGTTTTAATTTTCTGTGACTGTACCTGTGAGTCATTTGTGTGCATTGGCATGATTATAATAACTGCATATTAATGTATCTTGGCGCATTAACAAGTGTCAATGTATTAATATGTTTAATTTGTTCTCATTTATATTCATTTCTGAACATTGGGGGATTTAGACCTGGACTTTCTGAAAGATGGTTTAGACGTACTGATATTCCTATGCATGCGAACATTGCTGTGTTTCGATGTGCAACAAAACAATAGCCATCATTGTAATTAAAGGGCCATTGTAGTGATTTATTATTCAAATAAAACTGAAATCTTGAAATACATAGAGCCAGTGACAGCATCAGTATGTGTTTTAGACATGTTTATAGTTACATTTTACCTGTTACATTTCATTTTGAGCATTTAAAATCCTTTTGTGTTCACACTACCCACTTTATTACACAGCTTAGTTGAATACTTGATTCTGATTGGTCAATTTGGACATTGAAAAGGTTGTAAATACTCGTTAACACCCCGCTGCTAAGCTAAATAACGGCCGTTGCTAAAGGAGGATGAAGGGAGAGGAGAGAGGTTAGACAGAGCACTGGACGATAGAGAAATCACCAGAGGGACACAGACAGGAAGTAAACACTAATGGGAACTAATAATACCCAGCTTCAGCCGCAACAAGCGAATGGAGGTTGAACCTTCAGGAAGGTGAAGGAAGTTGAACCTCCAAATATGGTCGAAAGAGAGCGCGCCCAAAACGTGAGACGTTGACGCATGGATATTTAAAAAGACATGGAAAGAGAATGCAGAAAAAGCCAATATGGAGCACAGGTGATTAACGTCTTGTAGTTTTAGATATACAGTATTTCTTTTTATACTTCACTATTTAGGTTCTCGGATGTTTTGCAGATTTGATTGTTTACGCAGAGAACATTTAGTTTATTTTGTTCATTTTTATTATAAATATTCCCTTTAAAAGAATGGAATGTTCAGTTAGCATACATATATCTTACCTTGACAGATGGAACAATGCTTAAACTCTAATTCTTACAAGAACCTGATTTTGTGTAAGTTTTAAATATTCATTAAAATTCAAAAGCAGTTAGCCTTTGAAGGAGTCTTTCACATTTTAATGTTTAATTAGGGTTAGGGTGAAGGTTTGACTAGGTTATTCTTAATTTCTTTCCCTTATAGGTACTTAAAATGCTACAATAACATTTACACATCATTTTATAGGGGGCATGGTTTGTACCATCTTGCTGTGGCTGGACCCTTCTCACAAGAACAGCAGAAGAAGAGAGACATAAAGTAAACATCAACAGGAACAGCAGAAAAAGACAGACAGGAAGTAATCACTAACGGGAACCGTAGAAGAAGACAGACAGGAGGTAAACACGAATGGGAACAGCAGAAGAAGACAGAAAGGAAGTAAAGACAAACGGGAACAGCAGAAGACAGACATGAAATGAACACCAACAGGAACAGCAGGAGATGACAGACAGGAAGTAAACACTAACAGGAACCGTAGAAGATGACAGACAGGAAGCAAACACAAACGGGAACAGCAGCAGAAGACACAGGAAGTAAACACTAACAGGAACAGCAGAAGAAAACAGACAGGAAGTAAACACAAACGGGAACAGCAGCAGAAGACACACAGGAAGTAAACACTAACAGGAACAGCAGAAGAAGACACATAGGAAGTAAACACTAACAGGAACAGCAGCAGAAGACACAGGAAGTAAACACTAACAGGAACAGCAGAAGAAGACACACAGGAAGTAAACACTAACGGAACAGCAAAAGAAAACAGACAGGAAGTAAACACTAACGGGAACAGCAGAACAAGACACACAGGAAGTAAACACCAAAGGGAACACGATATGGGAGTATATATGGAGTATTTTATTTCTTAGAAGAAGCAATACGGTCTTTTTAAAGGCAATAAAATAATTTTCAATTTGTATTGTGACTAAAGTCATCGGTTTATTTAGTATGCAGCCGTGTAATAAGTGTATTAAAATGCCAGGTGTCCCTTTTTCATTAATGACCGCCTCATTGCACACTATACCTTACATATTTTGCATATTGCCGCATCCCTTTGCAATTAAGTTGAATGTATATGTTTATGATCAATCTAAAACAAAAGTATTTCTGAATGTATATACATTATGTCCGTCCATGTGTGTTTTCCATTCCCCCGCACTGATAGCGCAGTCCCTACATCCACCCTGAACCTGTATGCTAATCCCTCCTCCCCTCTGGTGGATGAGCTGTCTGATCACCATATTGGCATGTGAAAATAATATAGATTGGGAACGTGAGAGGGGAGACCGAGTGGAAAATGAGATGATTGCTAAAGTATGTTCTGGCCGATAAACTGAAATTGCATTTGTCTAAGTGCTTGCAGAAGCCAGTCCCTATACACGTCTTGATGTTGCAACTCTTTAAAGGTGGATGTTGGTAGAGCGAGGATATATTGCAGGATAAATGTAGAGACTTTCACCCATATTGTTGACTTCATTAGATTATTTTGTGGGTTATTCCGCTCTTTAGGTGAGAAGGTCATGCTTCTCTGTGCCTGCCCAGCATTGTTCAAATCCACCATGTTTCCCAGCAGGCCTGTGGCCCAGCATGCACTGAGTGCCGCCTCATGTTCGTAGTCTTTCAGGGCAGTGGGGGGGCCATGTTTACCAGTGTGCAGGGGGAATTCAGCTAAAAACACTAGCAAGGTATTTACAGTCCAGCTGACCAGTCACTGTGGACTCAAGGCTTAACCACTAGATCCCTGCGTGACGTCATTCATAAAGGTCTGGGGAAAAAAAAAATGGCTGCCTTTGTTGGTTTTCTCTGTTTTACTTTTGTCAGGGCAAGATCTGTCTTCAGTCAGCGGTCACTTCCGGTCTCTGTGTTTTCCCTCTTGTTTGATTACCTGATTGTGTTCACCTGGTGCCCCTGAGTTTCACCTTCCCTCCCCACCTGGGTCTTGTTCTTGTGATTAGTCTGGTGTATATTGAAGTTCTGTTTTTTCTTTCAGTCAGGTTTTGACAGGTGGGGAGTGAACAGAAACACAGGGGCGAAATAAAATGGGAAAACTCTTGGCATGACAAAAATAAAAAAGGGAAAAACTAATACGGAACATCCCACCAAAATGCAAAAAAGCTAGTAAAATTGAGACTACTCAGAAATATTGTCAAATCCTAAAATAATGTATGATATTCCTCTGTGCAATTTAGCTCAATAGTGGCTTTAAAACGAAAAAAAAAAAAAAACTATAACCATAAACATGGAAACTACAGCAGTGGCTCAGTCAGTAGGGGCTTGGACTGGGAATCGTAGGGTCGCCGGTTCAAGTCCCCGAACAGACTTGAAATATGGAAAGTGGACTGCTACTTGGAGAGGTCCCAGTTCACCTCCTAGGCCCTGCTGTGGTGCCCTTGAGCAAGGCACCGGACACCTCCAATCCCCCCTCCCCGTTGCTCCCCAGGCGCTGCACAATAGCTGCCCACTGCTCCTAGTACTAGGATGGGTTAAATGCAGAGGACCAATTTCACTGTGTGTGCTCTGCTGTGTGCATGTATGTGACAATAAAGAGGGTTTCATCCTCCCATTCTATCTTCTATCTAACTAGTTTCGTTGATTTGGGCCTCCTGCTGCAGCAAATACATGCTACGCTAGGCAAACTATGCTAACCATACAAAATCTTATCGACATCATATAGTAACTTAACCGATTTCTTTTACTACAAACTGTAGAACTTGTATAGAAAACTTTTTTCAGTATCTATAGATGGTTTCAGAAGCTCACCTGACGTAAAACATCCCTACAAGTAGAAATTCTCCCGCTGGTGAGAGTCAGACGGAAAGATTTTCCGCCGCGCTGTGACTGACAGCAGCTTTGTCGGCCAACACATGAGGTGTAATGTGTCGTTTCCAAACAAACAACCCCTTCTCTTACAGGTTAGGGTCAAGATCAGCTAAGGTCAAGCCCCCCGTACAACGCCAGGGTTGCTGAAAACACACAACAGCCCCTCTTTGTTCTGGCAGTTCCTGCTCGAGTGCACACGCTTTGGGTTGAAACTGCTGTTTTCATTTAGTTGTTGCTCCTGGGGCAGTTTTTTCCCCTCTTCCTACTCCTCCCTAGATTTCATCGCCAATACACTAGGAGATGATTTTGTGAATGAAACCATGCATATCCTCGCAGCCTTTATGATGGTAATGACTAGCAGCGGGGGGAACAATGGAGGGAGAACGCTGGGATTCAGAGGTTATGGTTGTGGGAAATAGAGGAGGTGTGTGTGTGTGTGTGTGTGTGTGTGTGTGTGTGTGTGTGTGTGTGTGTGTGTGTGTGTGTGTGTGTGTGTGTGTGTGTGTGTGTGTGTCTGTGTGTCTGTGTGTCTGTGTGTGTCAATGATGGGTGAAAACCAAAATGTCAACTACGAAGCAACAGCTCTGATTTCAGCCTGCTGCTAAATTATTTGTGACATTTTCTAATTGTTTTCATACACTGCAAAAAATAAGGTTGTCACAACATTATGCTTTTTGGCAGAACATGCAAGTTTGCAAAAGTGATGAAAAGTGTTATGATATAACAAATAGTTTTTTAACTTCTAAAATCCCTCAGATGGTGTGAACGTCCAATCATTTCTCCTCTGGGTGCTGCTTCAGAGTATTCTGAATGTTTTTTTATTACTTTAAAGAGTCCTCTCCTGCTGTATATCAGTATGTAGACTCTCTACTTTAAACAGTCCTCTCCTGCTGATGTTCAGGTGTATATCAGTATGTAGTGTCTCTACTTTAAAGAGTCCTCTCCTGCTGATGTTCAGGTATATCAGTATGTAGTGTCTCTAATTTAAAGAGTCCTCTCCTGCTGATGTTCAGGTATATCAGTATGTAGTTTCTCTACTTTAAAGAGTCCTCTCCTGCTGATGTTCAGGTGTATATCAGTATGTAGTGTCTCTACTTTAAAGAGTCCTCTCCTGCTGATGTTCAGGTGTATATCAGTATGTAGTGTCTCTACTTTAAACAGTCCTCTCCTGCTGATGTTCAGGTGTATATCAGTATGTAGTGTCTCTACTTTAAACAGTCCTCTCCTGCTGATGTTCAGGTGTATATCAGTATGTAGTGTCTCTACTTTAAAGACTCCTCTCCTGCTGATGTTCAGGTGTATATCAGTATGTAGTGTCTCTACTTTAAAGAGTCCTCTCCTGCTGATGTTCAGGTGTATATCAGTATGTAGCGTCTCTACTTTAAAAGTCCTCTCCTGCTGATGTTCAGGTGTATATCAGTATGTAGAGTCTCTACTTTAAAGAGTCCTCTCCTGCTGATGTTCAGGTGTATATCAGTATGTAATGTCTCTACTTTAAAGAGTCCTCTCCTGCTGATGTTCAGGTGTATATCAGTATGTAGTGTCTCTACTTTAAAGAGTCCTCTCCTGCTGATGTTCAGGTGTATATCAGTATGTAGCGTCTCTACTTTAAAGAGTCCTCTCCGGCTGATGTTCAGGTGTATATCAGTATAGTGTCTCTACTTTAAAGAGTCTTTTCCTGCTGATGTTCAGGTGTATATATCAGTATGTAGTGTCTCTACTTTAAAGAGTCCTCTCCTGCTGATGTTCAGGTGTATATCAGTATGTAGACTCTCTACTTTAAAGAGTCCTCTCCTGCTGAT
Organism: Eleginops maclovinus; assembly: GCF_036324505.1. Classification (NCBI taxonomy): domain Eukaryota; kingdom Metazoa; phylum Chordata; class Actinopteri; order Perciformes; family Eleginopidae; genus Eleginops; species Eleginops maclovinus. The sequence goes on from NC_086372.1 coordinate 7,945,421, forward strand.
GTTCAGGTGTATATATCAGTATGTAGTGTCTCTACTTTAAAGAGTCCTCTCCTGCTGATGTTCAGGTGTATATCAGTATGTAGACTCTCTACTTTAAAGAGTCCTCTCCTGCTGATGTTCAGGTATATATCAGTATGTAGCGTCTCTACTTTAAAGAGTCCTCTCCTGCTGATGTCCAGGTGTATATCAATATGTAGTGTCTCTACTTCAAAGAGTCCTCTCCTGCTGATGTTCAGGTGTATATCAGTATGTAGAGTCTCTACTTTAAACAGTCCTCTCCTGCTGATGTTCAGGTGTATATCAGTATGTAGTGTCTCTACTTTAAAGAGTCCTCTCCTGCTGATGTTCAGGTGTATATCAGTATGTAGTGTCTCTACTTTAAAGAGTCCTCTCCTGCTGATGTTCAGGTGTATATCAGTATGTAGAGTCTCTACTTTAAAGAGTCCTCTGCTGCTGATGTTCAGGTGTATATCAGTATGTAGTGTCTCTACTTTAAAGAGTCCTCTCCTGCTGTGTTTCAGCATCTGCATGTGTGCATCATTGGTCAGAGTTCATCATCAGGCTTTCCCAATCCTCTTTCAAGACACCCAATACCCATCTGTCAACAGCAGCCTCCTTTTTTTTATAGTGTTAATATCTCCAATCACACTGCAGAAAATGTGTCAACACACAACAAGTCTGGAAATGATCCCTTCGCCATGGCAACCACAAGCAAGTGTCTTAAGAGCTGGGGGAGATAGATACTGAGAGAGAAAGCTGGCTGGAAGTCAAGAATGCCAAACGTAGTGCACCCCCACAAAGAGCTCTGACAATTAGGATGAAAAATCAGCCTGCTGTCGGATGTTGTTGTGTACAGTCTGCGATCCTTCAGGTGCCCTGCCCGCTCGAGCCACATTAAAGCACATCTTCAAATTAATACTCGTCCTTCCACTGTGGAGGAATGAGAGGTAAAGGGAGGTTGATGACACTTGGGGAACAAAAATGTGTGTTTTACAACCGTGTTTAGCTGATTTGTTGGTCGCTTCAGGAAAGCTTTCACATTTGCTGATCAAACCACAGGTTGAGGAATAAACTGAACAGAAAAAGAGTATGAAGGGAGAAAAGGGCAGCAAAACAAAGATGTCTACCCGAAAAGGAACAACAAATCCAACCGGTTTGATTGACAGGTGGTCTCTGGAAAATGTATGAAGACAACCATGAGTGATATCGTCTTTTTATTTAGTTATTGACCTTTAACTTTATATCTTCAAAGATAAATATGATTTTTTTTTTTTAATTACTAGCCTTATTACGAATTAAAATGAAATAAAAAACAACTTTTTATGCATTTCAAAAAGCAAAAAATGACATATATATGTTGGTACCAGTTTATCCAGATGAGATTTGTCCTTTCAACAAGGAGTTGAAACATTAGCCACGAGAGGATAATTGTTTAACTGACAACTGCATGATTTTACAGACAGCCAATATCCAGACCATATCCAATATCCAAATCTACGAGTAAATGTTTTTTTTCTTCTCCATATGAAACCACTGTACCAAGAGACATCTGGCAGTGCTCCTTTACCCAGACGGCTCTCCCCGTGACACAGAGTGTGTGAAGATGGTGGGGCCGCGGTTTAATCACTATGTGATTGCTTGAGCATGTTACAATTTGTAGGCACATAAGACACAGACCACACCAGCAGACAGAAACATGAAGACTTTAATGCGCATGGACACACACATGCAGGTGTTCATGGATACACATGTGTACTGTATGTGGGATAAAGTTGTAACAGCTCCTGCAAACAGATTAGACTCATTTCACTACATCATTGATCTTGATAGAGCCTTAAATCTGTAGTGATATAGGATGGCAAAGAAAATACTGACTTCTTAAAATAAAATACATGTAATATGATGATTTGGAAACAAGGCTGACAAGATGTAATGGTTAATGAAGGTGGAATATGTGTGTGTATGCAGCTTTGGTATCAGTGCAGGGCCAGGAGCTAATCCCTCACAGTGGGTCAACCACTCAGGGAACTGCAGTCATTATTGGCTTTAGCTTCATTTTATTAAATCGCCACATCCCTGTTGTGTGTTAATGGGCTAATTTGTACCGACACCGAGCAAAGGATACAATCAATGATATGATTTTATAAGGAGGGCTTAATCAGATAACAACTTTCTTCTAGCCGGTAATTAGAAGCAGGAGTCAAGCTGGAGGAGACCAGACCTTTTTTCTCAGCCTGTGCCCCGGTGCACCGTGGGAATGGAGGTCGGAGGTCAATTTCAAAATTAGTTAAGCTTGACGGGCTGCCACTGACCTGCACAGGTGCTCCCACTTCCCCTGCTGCTCTGCACTTCCTCCCGCCACCCGGGGGTCACAGACATTGGGACCCAGTCTCCCTCCTCCTCCTCCTCCTCCTCCTCCTCCTCCTCCTCCTCCTCCACCCAGCTCCCCAGGACCAGTCGTGATCCATTAGCAGAACCACGACAAACCCCAGGCCTGCTGAGAAGGCTAAAGACTACCATAGGGATAATGCAAGGCTTAAGCACATTGGGCAGCAGAACACACTCAGGCTAAGTGTTTGCACACCTTGTTCTGGAGGTGCGCTCTACTCACTGAACTGTATTTCTGCTTTGGCACGCAACCGCGCCTCGGCATATCTCTCAGATCAAACAGGGGAAGTCTGCTTTACACAAAAATACTCCCCTCCCTCCCTTTCCTTCACCTCCTCTAGGCCTGCCGTCTGTACTCTCAGTATGTTTTTTTGGAACGAGGGGGGCTGGTTGTTGTTGGCGCGTCCGACCGACCGAGAGAAGAGAAGCTAGGCCGTTGTTTTTGAGCCTTGCTGCGGTGTGGCCTCCCGCTGCTTGGCCTGCCATGTGTAATTAAACATTTGGCCTCCACAATTACGCAGCAGTGTACACATGCCAGGCCGTGTGGAATATGCATTTCAAAGAGCAACCGATTCCCCCTAAAAGTGCTGAGCTGACAGCAGCAAGGGGAGAACCTTTGGGGTGGGGCATGGGGGAGGAAAGAGGAATGGTGAGATTTGGGGTAGTCCACAGGGATGGACTGATTAGAAAGTCAATTAAACTTGAAGTAGAACTTGAAAGTGGACTAGACCTGAGAGGCAGGGTTTGGCAGGTACAGCTAACATGCTAACAATCCACCAGATCCTGTTAGCATCGTAAGAAAACATTCATTTGTAGAATATGATAACTGTCTTGGAATCAAATGTTTGCTTTTCTTGCTGGGTCATTTTCAAATAGGACAGAGAGACAGAATAATTCAGTGTAGTACTCGTGTATGCAGATCTTAAGTAAAAGTACTAACACCACAGGGTAAAAGTACTCTGTTTACAAGCAGCTATTCATTCAACATTTTCAGGTAAAAGTACAAAAGTCTTAGTAGAAATATTTATTTAAAATGTTGTACAATGTTGCAGCTTGTAAAGAGTACCTATATACTCTACTGTATATTGTATATATATTAAAGGTCCCCTATAAAGCAAAATGCACTTTTTCTTTAGTTTTTTAAGTTTGTAGGCACCTTAGCCGCTCTGGGGCCTCCATCATATTACTTTTATCTCACAATGGCCAGCAATTTTTCTATCTCCATTGCTTCACTTAGATTTTTAAATACTGAAGCTTTCCGAGAAGTTTTATAAACCTAAAGTCCTCAATTTTTATTTTGACAGATTTCCTTGCATTTATTCCTAAATAAGGCATAGGATATTATTTCACCCCTTAGAACAACCTTTGCACCTTCCCATAAAATGTAAGGATTTATCTCTCTTCTTTTTCATTATAGTTATACATACTTTTCTATACCTCTTTTAAGCTTTGGTTTAAAATCAATATCTGACAGGAGGGAGTTGTTGAATCTCCGTATACCGGCACTTTTTTCCTTGCTAAACGTTACCGTCACTACAACTTTGTGCCATGTTGCAGTTGGTAAAGAGTTCCTATATACTGTTTATTTGAGTTTAAATGCCCTATGATGCAAAATGCACTTTTTAATGTCTTTAATACATATATGTCTCCTCTGCATGTTAAGAGACTCAGACATTTTCAGAAAAAAAGGTTCCCTCTCTTTCCCTCCTGATCTGAGTATGTGAAAGCTGCTCAAGAGTTAGGTTTCGGGTTCATACATGACGTCAAATTCATATTTGACGTAATTTGAGGGTTGTACTGAAAAAGAATAGGCGGAAAGGGGCGCGGCCAACAGCTGCTCATTAGCACTTAAAGCTACAGACACAGAATTGGCACTTTTGAAACAGGGCTGAGAGGTTTATTGCAGGCTATAATTCATGATCTGTTTGATATTTTAGCCAAACACTTCAGAGACATGGTTTGTATATATCTGATACCTATAATATATTCTTGTAATACAGTATAATAAATTACCTTTAAGTGGTATCACCACCAACCAATGGTCTTTGCCGTCCCGAGTCATTCTGCTGTCTAAAAGGGTTTTAAATACCACCACATATGGAGACATGCTCTTAAAATCAGTAAAATATTGTTATTTCCTTCAGGATGACCGCACCCCCATCAGGTCACTGTCGATGTCACTGCAGCCACATGGCCACGAGGAACATCTCAACATCAAAACCATCCTGGTGCCGCCACCGGCCTTCTGTGTACCTCCCTGACAGTAATGGGATTCACACACAGCCCTCGGAATTTATGCAAACACATACATTAACATTTGACATTGTGTGTCCATGGGTGGAAAGGTCCTCAATTGCAACCTGCCATTATAGGAAAAAAAAATAACAACCAATCAAAAGCCATTCTGGCACTATGGAATCAATCACCTACATAAATAACTCCTATTCTGGATTCTATTTCCAGAGAATATTTTTAGCGTGACCTTCAGGGACCTCGACAGCGCTGTCACACACCCTTCAACTTTGTGTAACCCAATCAGAGACACTAAAGCTCCTCGTGAAATGACAAACCGGCAGCTCAGGCTCCGTGAAAGCGCACCCAGACAAACACGACACCCGCTGCAAACACCGTATCGTGACTGGAAGGAACAGCACACTGGCATCCAGCTGTCACTCAGACTCTCTGAGAAGTTGAAACACCTCAGCATTCTGCCTTCTCTACCAAAAATAAAAACCTCCTTTCCTTTTCCACTTTTTCCAAGCTTGCCATGTTTATCTGCCACTTCTCTCTTATTGATAAGCCTTGACAAAAGCTAGAGCCAACAGAGGGGAAGATTTGGTTGTATGTGTGTGTGAAAAACTAAGCTCCCCATCTCTCGCAGAAAAACACTCATCCTCTAGAGTCCCACGTGAACAATGTGGATTTTAAAAGAAGAAAAACCTCTTTGCCAGTCCCTTTTCAGCACTGAAAGCTACCAACACATCACGGAGACGTTGGCAGCACCACCTGCCTGTGAGGCCCCGGCATCCCCTCCTCAGCCTCTTGTGTGCCATAGAGGTGCCTGTGTCCATGTCCCTCTATTGTGGCGTGGACTGGAGGGGGTATTGTGAACCTTGTCAACGGCACTGCCATCTCCGTGCCAGCTGGCCGGGGTGTGAGTGGCGAAGGAGGGCGCGGAGGGACCCCGAACAATGCAAAGATCTGTGCACAATGAGCAGCCGTGGAAAGGCGGCATTGTTCCGCCATCAGCGGCCATGCCAGCTTCCTCGTGCCGACGCCGCACAGAACATCTCGTTAAAGTGTGGCCGTGATTTTACCCATATTTGAGAGCAAGGTGCACCCACTTTCCACATGTGCAAAGAAATCCTCCAGCCCTGCAGCCTTTACCATCTCTCTTTTGTAATCAAAGAGTGAAGGAAGGGGAGGAGCTGGCTTTAAGGGAACGTCTGGAATCCATCTGAGATTGAGAAATCCGACCATCATGGTTGGATCCAATTGAATGAGGCAGGCCTGAGTAACACGCTCCGACACGGCCTTTCTCTTCCTCTCACACCCCGGCCATGTGGTCCCAGAGCCCAGCCAGGAAAGCATGTCACAGCTCATCACAGTTGCAAATGAATATTCATGCAAGCGGAGAGAGCGCCTGTGTGCAAAAGTATTTACATGTGTGCCTGTTTTTGCTGCAACAAAACCGGAAAAAATAACATGTATGTGTGGAAGTTTTTAGAAAGTGATCCCCCCTCAGGATGCAGAGGCTTTAGACACTGGTCAAACACAGTCAGAGTTGGCTGGAACGCGAGGTCTCGCACACTGTCTGGATGACACACACACACACACAAGCGATCGTGCACACGCAGGCTGCCAGCACTCCACAGATGTCCTGGCTGTTGCTGCCTGTGAGTCAGCGCGGGCCGAGCTCTTTTGATTGTGAGGTCTGGTGCGAGGTTTCTGGGGTGTGAGGATCGAAAATGCCACGCAGGTGCACATGTCACATTAGGCTTCCAGGACATTCTGATGCCCACATTGGCCCCTGACCTCTCAAAACAACAGCAGGCCTGCCATTTTTCGAGGATTGGAAATGTGACGCAATTCGTTAACAATCTCAAGAAAGCCTTGGGGAGAATTTCTAAATTCTTTAACCCCCAAACTTCAAACTTTTTTCTCACCAAAACGTTGTGATAGCAAACGACGACTCCGTTATCGCCGAACTAGTTGTTCCCACAGTGACTAGATTAGCATTGTGGGTAGCACCGAAAGCGCCACCGCGAATGTGAAAGGTGACATTTGTGACAGAAGAACTTTCTAGGATCAGAAATGTACTTGAAAGATCACACCGCATTTGAACGTAAAAATCATGCAAAGTTGTGCAAAACTTCCCTCAAACTTCCTACTGTGTCTCAACTTATCCAGCTCAGACATCTGAGAAAGCTACACTTTTATTTTAATTTATTCGTTAGACATCTTAGTGAAGCGTGTCATCATTACGCGCGATGTAGTGTTATTACCCCCAGAATTACCTGCTTTTTACAAGGCAATTATTCGTAAGAAATGCCAATAAAGTAATCGCCCATACTATGCATTTTTGCACAATTGATTAAAGATACTTAGAAGAGAAGGTGAGGTATGCAGGACTTACCCGTGTAAATTGGAAACTTGGTAGAAATGTTGCAGCCTTTTCACACTCCTAAAAAAAGAAACAGAAATGTTTTAGAATATTTTGGAGGAAAACAGCCACTCTTTATGGTATTTAGAATGTACTGGCTTTATTTTATCCCTAACTTCAACTTCAATCAATGTATTAAAACATATGTGTGTGAGCTGTAAACACACCTTACATACTTTGTAAAAGATACTCCTTGAAATTGTACTTAAAATCTAAATTAAGTTTGAATCATTTATCATTAATAAGGTCATGTCCGGCAGTGGCTCAGTCAGTAGGGACTTGGAGCCGTAGGGTCGCTGGTTCAAATCCCCGAAAAGACCTAAAATATGGAGTTTGGCAATCGACATTGCTACTTGGAGAGGTCCGAGTACACTGCCCTGCCGTGGTGCACAATGGACAATTTCAGTACTTATTTCACTGTGACATGTATGTGTGACAAATAAATAGGGTTTTATCCTCCGATTCTTCTTCTTTAATATTGTTATTTATTGAGATCCCCATTATGTTCCTTAGATAGGTTGCTAATCTTCTTGGATCAATATTTTCTGATATCAAATAAAGAAAATTGGTAAAAAATGTCTATCTAATTATTTGTATTCAGTTTCACCTTGTTTAACGCCCTGTAATATCACATGAAAAGAGATGGCTCCAAAAGAAGAGAGCACTTTCTAGTGCTGGGTTTTCTGAAAGGTGAGAAGAAGCTAAAGAGGCAACACTCCATCAAATACAGTTTCTCAGGTCTTTATTCTAATGAGATTTAATGAGTATATTCATACGGCAGGATAGCCTCGAGTCAGCTGACATGCTTTCACAAAGGTTTCTATTTGATAGCGGGGATGCAGTTTAGGGGCAGATGAGTTTAGAGAGCTACATCTTGCTTCATTATCTCTCACTGGTGCAAAACTCACACACTGATAAACAGTTTTTTTGTTCACGTTGCTTGAGAATTGTGTGACATTCTGGAATTTGTTTAGCAATTTTCTAAACCCTTGTAATGAGACGACAAAAATAACACTTGCCTACAGCACACCGGTTACACGGGATGAGAATGAAGACTGGAGTACAGGTGCCAATGTGATTAATTGCACCAGGGAGGGGAATTAGCAGCCCTGCTAATCAGGTCGACCAAACAAGGAGCGAGAATTAAGTTTTTAAAGCGTTACTTAAAATCACAGCCCATTGCGGAGGCAGAGGGAACTTTGTTAATGGCTCATATGTCCATTCCTGAGGAGCAAATTATCCTGAAGGAAGGAGTTATTTTTGCAACACCCACACTAAGCAGCTAGCCAATCGGTAAATTAGCATGTGTGGAATATGCCTGTCATTGTGAGTCACCTCAGTGAGTCCCAGTAGAAATAACCCTAATAAAAGAAAAACAAACTTCCAACGTCTGGCCACACATTCAACAGGAAGTGGGGGGTCACATCCAATCAGGTGTGGCCATTAATTTTCGCTGTCCTTCATTTAGGAAAACAACCGCTACATAATGACTTCTGACAGCAGGGTGATGAATGATATAAAAACAACGCGAGAGATCACTGGTTTTTGTGTTTGCATGTTCACACCAAGATATGTGCGAGAACATCTGGACTGAGAGGGCCTAGTACTGGACCCGCAGACATTTGGGGTCAGTGAAAATGGGGTCCCCTCTGGCTGAATATTTAAATTTTGACTTCCTCTCCCTTCACACCTGCCAGTGCTTTGGCCCCTCGGATGAAGAAACCCGATCCACTGCTAACATGTGATTTCATTCAGCAGACAAAGCGAACGTCACCGGTCAGGTTGACTTTCAACATGCTTCAAAGACGCAATCAGACTCCATTTATTACGGGTGTTTATGCACTACTACAGCAAATTGTAGTGAATTCACACACTGTGGAGTGAAGGAAAAGCATAACAATTTAACCAAAGCCAGGACTGGTCCAAACTGGATGCTCCTCAAATGATTTTATTCAATTGTTAATGCCAATAAGTTCCTTCTTAGTAGTGGGCACAGGAAACTGCATAACGGCCCGCACCTTCGCGTCTGCCGATGCACGGTTATGCCTCATCCCCAACTTCTGCAGGATCTGCTTGAACATATGGGAAGTAAAGTTGGTACCCTGGTCGCTTTGAATCACACGTGGGATCCCAAATGTGGAGATGAACTGGGTTAAAGCCCTACTGGCTTCACTGAAATGGAGCGCAAGGGAAACGCTGCAGGATAACTTGTAGTCTGGCACATTATAGTTGTACACAATCTATGATCAAATGCTCAAAGGGTTGGCCAAGGGCTGGAATGGGACTGAGGGGAGCAGGCTTAACCACCTGACTTGGTTTACCAGTGAGCTGGCATATGTGGCATGCTTTAACATAACTGGTTTCAAGGTTTCAAGGTTTTATTGGTCATATGCACAGCATATACAACGTATATGTTGGCAATGAAAATCTTATATCCCATGCTCCTCCAACAACTCAACATACATGGTGCAAATAAGATAAATAAAATAGTGAAAAAGAGAGAAGAATATTTACAATAACAACAATAAAGATTTAAGGATGTGATTTATATACATATGTGGAATACATTGAAAGTATTTAAATACTTTACTCTGTTGAATGAGGAGGTATGGACAGATGCATATATTACGTATAAACAGATGTATATGGCAGATATGTATAATATATAGATATGTGTACTATAAACAGATATGTATGGCAGATGTGTATAATATATATATATATGTGTGTGTACTATAAACAGATGTGAGTAGACATTCACAGAGCTCAGGAGTTCAGCAGTCTTATAGCCTGTGGTATAAAACTGTCCCTGAGTCTGGTGGTCTTGGTCTGGATGCTGCGGTACCGTCTTCCAGATGGCAGCAGACAGAACAGATTGTTGCTGGGGTGATTGGGGTCCTTTAATATCCTACCGGCCTTCTTCCTACACCGCTGGGTGTAGAGGTCCTCCATGGATGGCAGCTCCATCCTGGTGATGTGCTGAGCAGTTTTCACCACCCTCTGTCGAGTCTTACGGTTGAGGGCGGTGCAACTGCCATACTAGGCGGTGATGCAGCCAGTCAGGATACTCTCGATGGTGCCCCTATAGAAGTTGCCGAGTATCCTGGAGTCCATGTTGAAATTCCGCAGCCTGCGGAGGAAGAAGAGCCGCTGTCGAGCCGTCTTGGATATGACCCTGGTGTGATGTGTCCATGTCAGGTCCTCGCTGATGTTTACCCCGAGGAACCTGAAGCTGCTGACTCTCTCCACAGGAGTCCTGTCGATGGTGATGGGTGTGTGTGCCTCTCTCTGCCTCTTCCTGTAGTCCACAATCAGCTCCTTTGTTTTGCTGACGTTGAGATGGAGGTTGTTGGCCTGGCACCAAGATGTCAGGGCTCTGACCTCCTCTCTGTACGCCGTCTCTTCGCCGTCTGTGATCAGGCCGATGACGGTCGTGCCGTCAGCAAACTTGATGATGGTGTTGGAGCTGTGGCAACAACTGGCAACATCGTGCCTTAACCGAGACCAGAAAAAATAGCGTAGGACACGGTCATAGGTTTTTTTGATCCCCAAATGCCCACCACTATCATGAGCAGTTACCACATCATGAAAGCTACTCGGCAACACCACCTGAAATTGCCTCCCCCACAGCGTCACCAACACAGCGCAACCACTTACGCACCAGTAAGTCCCCCTGAACAAAGTAATCATGGGCTTTGTCTCTGACCTTCTCTGCTGGCAACATCTCACTCCAGAGAGCAGAAAGAGATGAATCGTCCTTCTGACTCCTCACCCAGTCCTCCTTTGACACAGAGGAAGGGAGATCAGTGAGACCACATGCTCAACATTAGTTTTGCTACAGTCCGAAACAGGCAGGTCATCAGACATGTTACGGCTCTGCGCACGTGTCACAGCACAAACTGGAAAAACACTCGGACACTGCAAACCTGTCATGTCCTTGTTTTGTGCTTTATTTTGAAATGTTTTCCCCTCGTTTCATGTTTAGCTTAATTTCCTGTCTGAGTTTCCCTCCTGTGCCTGATTGTGTCATTGTGTTCACCTGTTGCCCCTGTGTTTCTCCTCCCCCTTCCAGCTGTGTCTTGTCTTGTGATTACCCATGTGTATTTAGTCCCTGTTACCCTTTTGTCTCTTGTTCCATGATACCTGCCTGTTCCTGACGCCCTTCATGTCTCAAGCTAAGTGTTTTTGTTGTCCTGTATTCCCCTTGCTTCGTGTTTTCACAGTTTTTAAATAAAGCTCACTTTTTGTTTGGACCCCTACCTGCCTACCTTTGATTTACTGCACTTGGGTCCTGTTTCCCCTACCCTGACAGAATGACTGAACCAAAAATGGACCCAGCAGTCTTTTTGACGATGCTCTTTTGAAGTTTTCCTACAACATGTTATGTATTTATGGAGAGTGGAGGAGAGCAGGTTTTAAAGAGGCTCAGTATGCAGCTCTTCTTCATGCATGCCGGGAATTGGCAGATAAGCCATGGTTCGAGAGCTCACTGCCGGTATATTGAAGGACATTTGTCATTTCCCCAGAAAGCGTGCACCCTGTCCTTAAACGTCGTGTCACAGCAGTGACGCTTCCGGCTCAAGCAACAACCAAGATTCTTGCAGCCACGCTTCCTGCAGCCACGCTTCCGGTTGCAGTTCCGGCCCTAGTCGCCATGTTTCCAGGCCCAGCCCTGGCCGCCATGCTTCCAGCTGCGGTCCGACCTACTCTAGCCACTCCTGTCCTGTCGGCAGCCCGGCCAACTCCAGCATCGCCGGCCCTGTCGGCGGCCCGGCCGACTCCAGTCCCGTCTCCTGTCGGCGGCCCGGCCCATTCCAGTCATGCCTGCCCTGTCGGCGGCCCGGCCCACTCCAGCCACCCCTGTCCTGTCGCCGGTCCTGTCGACTGCAGCCTCACCTGCCCTCTTGACTCCGGCCTCGCCTGTCTGGTCGACCCCGGCTCTGCCTGTCCTGTCGATTGCAGCCTCGCCTGTCCAGTCGACTCCAGCCTCCCCTGTCCGGTCTGGGGTCCCGCTGACACCTGTTCCGTCAGGGGTCCCACCAACACCTTTTGCTGCTCCATTGGGGGTCCCGCCATCACCTGTTCCAATGAGGGCCCCGCCAATACCTGCTGTTTTTCCGTTGGGAGTCCCGCCAGCCCCTGCTGTGTTGGGGGTCCCACCGTCACCTGCTCTTGCTGCATTGGGGTTCCCGCCGACAACAGTTCATGTCCCGTCAGGGGTCCTGCCGCCTCCTGCTCCAGGTGCTCCTCACCTTCCTCTGGAGTGGTCCCGCCAGCTTCCTGCCCGTCCTCCAGAGGGTTCCCAGTGCGGCATGCGCCGGCCTCCAGCCCGTCGTCCAGAGGCATTCTCGCCGTCCAGTCCTACAGCCAGTCCTACAGCCCGTCCTCCGGAGCTGTCTCGCCGCCTTCCGGGCCGTGCTCCGGAGCTGCCTTGTCGTCCTCCGGAGCTATTCAACCGTCCTCCAGAGTTCCCTCGCCACGGTCTTCCCCCTACCTCCGCCCATGTCCCCACCCTCCGGAATTCCCTCGCCATGCTCTGTCTCATGCTCTGCCTTGCCTGCGGGTCATCCGCCCGAGACACCCTTTTCATCCTCTGCCTTGCCCCCGGGTCGTCAAAATCACATGTACGCCATCAAGTGGCAACGCAGGACCTACGCCGATGGATACAACCCCTTGCACCCTTCTCACAATCCAGCATCATTGTATGACGTGGCACAAGAATCAAACCCATCTCCATGCCCCTCTTCAGTACAAAATCCCCCCTCTCTGTCTCGGAGGAAAAAGTCAACACTGATTGAACAATAAATGAGTATCTAGCTGCTGTGTCACGCAAGACCTTAATCGGAACATACTTGTTACTATCGACTAATGATACAACGGCTTCCATGATTAACAGCTCAAAAACAGAACCCACATCCGGGTCGGCGCAAACCAGCTTCTTATCAGGCACCATGCCCGTGCCTACACCCAACGGCTTATCCAAAATGGCCGAAAAACACATGGCTGGAGCACGTGATGAAAAACGGTGCTTCCCCTTAGGTTCCAGCAACGGACACTGATCCTCCCAATGACCCTCTCCTCGGCAATAATTACATAGGCCCACTCTGGCGCCCTCGGGTTGCCCCGTACCTACAAATTTACGGGAGGAGCCTGGTTTGCACCACCGCGGGAATAGCCACCATCTTCTCCACGTCTTCAATCACCAGAACACTTCTCTGTAAAACGACCCTTATGCCTCAACACGGTCATTTACATAAATGGCCACACGCTGAGGGATAGCACATTTAAACTGTTCCAATACAACAACAACACAGATCCCCCCACCTATGCTGACAATTCTTAGAAACATTTATACAATGGAAAAAATTACATATATGCTACGATTACAGAGGGAAACTTTTAAAGAAAGATGGACGCCATTGGTGGAGGTAATAGGAGGATACTTTAATAATGGAAGGATTACAAAGGCTGCATAGGAAGGAACTGGACAGTGTGACCCCGCAAAATAATATAACTATTTTAAAATTTGGATTTTTTTATCTAAAAACAAGTTCGTTTTTTTGTTGTTGAAATGCTCTTGTATATGGACATTTTTACTAAGTATATTGGCCTGTATTTTTGTAATATGAAGCATGACCATATATATATAACCCATGATTTATTTTATTTTTGTTATACCTGTGTTAATTATGTTCTCAGCGTTATTATTGATTCGATTTCTATACCTTTTGTTTTTCATATTCTCATGTTAAACTTTGTGTATCTGACACCGTATACATGTTGTGACCACTTGTTAAAGAAACGGTTCATTTAAATTGGAGTCCTATTGGACGTAAAAGGGAATGTGAGAAACAAACTGATAAAGAATACGTTTAAAAAATTAAAAAAAGACCACAATACAATTGCTTTTTGTTCAGCGTATTGAATCACAGATGCAACAAAGACAAGCGGACACACTTTAATATTTTAAACTGTTTTGACTGCAAGGTCTCAAATGAATTTCAGGCCTTCAATCAACGGCCTTCAGAGAAATTGATTCAATTAAATCTTGATGCTTTGGCAGGTGAGGGAAGGGTTTATTGAGGTTAAGAGTTTTCTTTAAAAGCAGTCCAAAGACACTCAAGTTATATTAAAGAAAATTGGTTTAGGATTACTTCCTTCTATTTGACTTTCCATATTGACTTGAGTTGGATAATCACTTGATAATGTAACCTTATATTCATATGAAACAAAAGTAATGGAAGAGAAACTTAATTTAAGCCAAAAAGTATACTTCCTAGTAGTTTTGTTTCAATTCATACCTTTGAAAGCAATAAAATGAGAGCGATAACGACCATTTGAAAGGCTGATATCATTCAAAATGTGTGAGAGTGGAGGTTTTTTCCGAACATACAATCTTTGGCTAAGTGCAGATACTGGCTTTAACCAACGGATCAATTTAGTTTGGAGAACTAACATTACTTATACAAACTAATCCCAGTTACAGAGTGCTTATTTTTGTCTTTTTGGAAGGCAGATTGGACTTGTTGCACCTCCAGGTAGATTTTCCAATCATGCAGCCAAGTTGGCCCTCCTGGGAAAAGTTGTATACCTCAGTCCTCCAGATTATGTCACACCATTCAAACAAAACAGCACCCAGTCCATGAATGAATCCCCTCACTATCACCTGCTCCCCTCTTCCTGGCGACGTTCCTCTCCGGCTCCACCCATTTTCCACCTCCTTTATCTCTCTTTTCCATTCAGCGTGGTTTCATCCCCGACCGACCGAATAGCCCGTTAGAGGAGAAGGAGTTCCCTTTTCTTTTCAAGTTGGAAAAAGGAGAGAAGAACACCAACAGGACATGAAACCTCTTCCCAACCGTCGCGCCCACCCAGGCCAAAGCCTCTCAACTGACAACCCCCCTTCAGCCGGGCGTTTTCTAGCGCTGTGAATTTTTTTTTGGGCAGGTAAAGATTAGCAAAGAGACCCTCAGCAACAAAGCATTCAATCACATTCAAGTAGGGCCCGGTATCAAATGCGCCCTCCACCTTCCACCTACTTTAGGAGAGCAGGTCTTTCTTCTCATCTCCCTTTTTACTCTCCTTGGTCAGACTGAATTACCTTTGAAACAGGCATCTCTGCTCCCCCCGCCCCCACCACCACCCCCTCTCCCCTTCATCTCTTGTCAATCTGAGAAAGCCAGGAAATGAACGCTCTTTGTGGGATTAATTAATAGCGGGAGCTGGTCAGCGCGCTAGCTGAGCTGTAATTGCTACTCAGCAGAGGGAGGAGGAGGAGGTTGGAGAAAAAAGTTTGGGTTGCAGTTTTTTTGGGGGAGTACGGAGGGGGGGGGCGGGGGTTCCTGAGCGCTTTGAACTGAAGGGCTCTGCTGCAGTGGATTAAAGTGAGAAGGGAGATAGAGCAGGGAGAAGAGGGGGGGGGGCTTTGAAGTCTGCTGAAAGGTCTAGAAGAAGAAGAAGAAGAAGAAGCAGAAGAAGTTGGGTGGTAGAAATTCTGTCTGGCAACATCAAACAGTGTTATCGCCCACTTTCACCTGTTGACACTCCAGGGTGAAGACACTAGATCCAGCACTGCGAGGCTTCTCCCGGTCTCTCAATCTTTTTTTTCTTCCAGCATCTCCACCGAGGACGCCAAAGATGCAGATTGGTTTTGTTCAGGCGGGTTGATTATGACCGCTCGCATCTGAAGTTTTATGTTTCTTTTTTATTTCCAAAGAAAATGCAACCACCTTCACTCAGGGATCAGCCTGGTGTGCGTATGAATGTGTTTTTTAAAATTATTTTTAACCACCCTACGCCCACACACACGCATATTCGCGCTAAAACATTTGACTTGATTGTGAAGAAATCTCACACAGGTCAGGAATTTCTTTTATTCCAAATGCAAGAGTTTAACTTATTAATTCCTCATAACTTTCAAAAATCCAACACCGAAAAAAAGGGAATTATATTATATTCTTGGCCGTCACACAGCAGAGTTTGCTCTGGTGGAAAGTTCACAACTAAATCTAAGACAAGCAGCGAAAAGTATTGGGAGGATTCGTTAATTGTTCTAAAAATATAAGTAATTACTTGGTTTTAGTGAGTAGTTTATTAAGCACAGGGATTTTAGATTGTAATAAAAGTTTGGATCATTTCAACACTGTAAGAAGGATAAGTAGCATTCATATTTTTTTAAAGGCTGATAGTTGTGTAGTTAAAAGTGATTTACTGTACAACTCCAGACTTATCCATTCAAAGCCACACACACTTCTGTCAGACCATGCTCACACCTCCTTGAAAATGAGGGTTTATGTAAATTCGTCCCAAACTTTGGAAATGGCTTTTTTTTTTTCTTTTCTGCTGAACTGCCAAATGAGTGTTGGAGCGTCCATGCGTACGGGGACTTAATCATCAATAATCTTTTTCATTTCTCCCAGAGACCGTCCGGCGAGGCCTGAGCTCTGACGCTGCACTACTCTGAGCTTCGGCATACTATTGTTACTTTTGTTTCTCGAGTGTAGATCAATTTGGATGTAGCATTTAAAACAGGGGTGTCCAAACTACTACTACATTTTGAATCGGCCCTCGGCTAATTCAAAAAGTATAATGGAATATGAGCCACACGTGAAACGTATGAGTGTCTTATATTGTACTGCTTAAACAAATATTACATAGTAGTATTCATGTGTTAACAAGACAAATAAATGATGTCACTTAAAGTGGAAAACATTTTAGAACGAATCTTAGTTGATGAGGAAAAGCCAATTAAGTTATCCACATAAAAAGCTTGAAATATACCCTTAATATTTTCCCTTATTTTAAGCAATCTGAGGCTTAACCCTAACCCCAACCCTACCCCCCCCCCAAAAAAAATCTGAGGTTTCATTTATTTCAGCTGGGTTGTTTTTTTTAATTTTTTCTAAGCATAATTGACCTACATTTGAATGATTTTACTAACTTATAACTTAACCTTTAAGGCAATTTATCTCCCCTCTACTGTAGTGAGGGGCCAAGCCCTTCCTATGTTTTTGTGTATGTGGCCCTCAGGGAAAAACTTTGGACATTCCTGATTGAAAAGGACAACTTCTTTGATTATTTTCAGTCAAACGAAAATGAAATACTCAACTATTTTTTTCCAACAAAGTCACATCAAGTGTCAATGTGGTCTTTCATTCATTTGGATATCTCTCAGGTTTCGTCATTGCTGGAGACTAATGATGAAACTGCTCTTAATTAATGCATGGATTCAGTCAGGGGCGATTCTGGGGGGGGGGGGGGGAGGCAACAGGGGCCAGTGCCCACGTAACGCTGAACTGGGACACCCCTGTGGTCCACTTAAAAGAAAGGTTTATAATGTTACGATTTATTGGCTATAGTGCTTGCCGGCTGAAGCGCACTTCAAGTAAGATTCAAACCTAGACATAGAGAGACAACAAATCACCAAAAATCACGTATAATGTGAAACTTTAACAGAGAAAACTGCAGAGACTGAACTTTTCGTTGCCAGTGTTGCAGCAAATACTGTTTGTGTGATGTAATACAATTGTTACTACTAAAAGAAACAAAAAACGAGCCACTGAAACAAAGAACTGACACTTAAAGTTACTGAAATAAATACCTGCACGGAAACAAATACCAATGAATGTGTTTAATGTTTATTGTATGCATTACTTTATTCATTCTTTGTCTTTTTAACCCGTGTTTCTTGTGCCCCTCTCATAAAATAAGTATAATTGGTCTAGATCCGCCACTGAATTCAGTAAAAATGAAAATCCTGTTATTGTTTTAAAGTAGCCTATCAACCACTACAAAGTGCAAAGGGGTTTGAAACAACACATGAATATTAGATGGATAAGTTCATGTATGCTGACATTTATAGCCTCATTGAACCAAGCAATTAATTCAAACAAGAATTAATGAATTAATAAAGATGCTTAACACAGCGGTCCTGTTCTGTAACATCAGAGGTTACACAAGACCACAAACTTCCTTTCCTCTTCTGGGTTAACACGGGTTGTGATTATGCTACTGGTGGTCTACAGAAAAATAAATAGATCAACTACGTGCAGCTCATGGGGGTGGACAAGTGCAAATGAATACCCTGAAAGTCAAAAATATGCACCAGACGGAGAAATGGTATGCATATCCAGTGGAGTGAGCCCACATTCACTCATCCATTATACTAACTTGGCACATTTTGCACAGACAGTAATATCAAAATTCAGAAAAGAGTGATGTAGTTAGGGGGGGAGGTTGAGGTGGGGGTGGGCAAGTCAGAGGAAAAAAGAGTGATCCTTGATTTTTATGCAACGCCTGTTCAAAATTCAACTATCCTTGAGGCGCGCTTGTGCAACACTTTGCTGATGTCTGGAGGCCTGTAATTGTGCACACACATCAATTATGGATCGGGGCTCCGCTGCTGCTCGCCTCGTTCCTCCGTCGGCTCCAATCAGAGCGGGGCCCGGAGCCGGTCGCTCCCCCGGTGCTTTTTTTGGGAGCAGTTTGATTACAGGTGTAGCACAGGCAGCCTTGTTAGAGCGGATGGAAGAAGGGGGGAAGGAATGGTCCTCTCCTCCACTCCTTTTTCCTGTCCGGATGTTGGTGGAGGGAATTAGGGAGGAAGTAAGGGTGCAGGGAATAAGGGTGGAGGTGGAGGTTGAGTAAGGGGGGAGTGTGATTCGGCCATCACATCCCGCTAACAATTTCTGTCAGGTCCCTAGAGGTTCCCTAATGAGCCCCACCGACACGGCCGAAGGCGAGATCCCCGCGCCGGCCCACTGAAGTGAGAAGCCAGAAGATCGGCACCTCGCAGCCTTGCAATTATTAATCAGACTTTCACTCCCCTCTCTCTCTCCCTCTTTCACTCCATTCATCAGATAGTCAAAGGGTTCCCCACTCCCTCACAGATAGTTACAGTGCTCCTTACGTGTTGGTGGGTTACAGAAAAACAGCCTCCCGTCATCCAGAGATCTACAAATATATGTTTTTAATACTCCACCGTGATTATTTGACAGCGGTAGTGTGATTTAAATCACAGATTAAGCTCTGACATAAAATATTTATGACTTTATAGAAAATTATGCAGTGTAGTTAACTATTAAGCAGCCTGTAAAGCAGCACTAAATTAGCTTCCTGAAACAGCGCTTCACTTAGATTCATTTGTTAGAATAATAATCCAGTATTCTATCATGTAATTATTAAACACTTTTAACTCATTTTAATACAGTATTTGCAGTTGAAAAAATACTTTTTGTAAAAGATTGTATCATGTGGTATTAGTTTAACTCCAAAATGTGATCTGAATACTTCTATTTATTGCATAAAACCTGTTTATGCACTGAATCGTTGACTTTAATTAAATGTATTACGTCAACTAAACTCACACAACTGTATCAGGTAAGTTTGAAGCAATAATATTAAGTTGAACCAATTGTTTTCTTTGTAAACGTAATAGTATTGCTTTCAACTAACCTAAGACAATGATGTAATATCTGTCGACATTCATTTAATTAAAGTCGACGCTTCTGTTTTTTCAGTCTGCCTTAAAGGCTGAAGATGTTTCAGGGTCTTCTCATTAAACCACAGAAAAACAAATCCATAAAAAATATGAAAAAGACCCAATCAATGTGGACAACATCAGGTCATATGCAAAGATAATCTGACTTTTTTACTTAGTTTTACAACAAAATAAATATTAGGCTTATTTAGGATATTGTGATTTTGTTTTATACCCTATTTGGACATATTGTAGGATGTCCTCTTATACCTTAAAATAATGATTTTAGTTTTTTTACACTGCCTTCAAATTATAGATGAAATTAATGAATGAAGAGCTTATATTTCATTCATAATAGTTGGTTTTCTGGAATTGTCTATTATTGTTGTACAGCTATAGGTGAGAACTTCGTTTTTTTGGGTTATTCCCTCCTGCACAAAAATGTAAATGACCCCGAGTTGTTCTTATACCACACACAAATAATCCAACCCCTTCATTCTGACTGATCATTTCAAAATCTCGCTGGAATTAAACGCTCCGTACACACTTTCCCATTAATAAGTGGAAATCTACTGGTTGAAATACAAGAGAGAAGAAGACAGAGAGAAGGAGTAAGGGTCTGGGTGGCACTTTAAGGAAACAGTCCCCCAGCCCCACTGACAGCAGTGTGTACAGCCTCTATTTGTATGAGCTTGGTTACACACATATGCAGACATACTCTCGCCCACACACACACACACACACACACACACACACACACACACACACACACACACACACACACACACACACACACACACACACACACACACACACACACACACACACACACAGACTTGTATCCCTCTATGGAGGGAAAAAAAAGGGAAAGTTGCTTCTCTAAGTCTGTGCTGACTTGGCCTGAGGCGAAACCTGACCTTTGCACCACAAAGGTGAAACGCTCTGTTCTCATTGGTTTGAGAAAAATGCCTCCAGAAGTAACATTTTTCCCTCTTCACATCTCATCTTTTCATCGGTTATTGTGGGTTTTTTTCTCCTCTTCTCTGCCCCCTTTTCTTTGCTCCGCTGAGTGAAAACCTCCCGTAGCCTCCCCAGCCCGCCCCCTCCGACCCCCACTCTCCCGTCTACTCTCCTGACAGGCCCTGATGTTGCTGTAACATTTTTATCACCGGGCGGCTGCACACCTAGGAGCGGTGCAGGACGGAGCGTGTACTGGACGAGGGGCAGACGGAGTGTAAGTGCTCGCTGAACAGTGTTCCAGGTATTCCCGGGGTCGCCGCTTAAGGGTCAGGTTCACAACCTCGCTAAGATGTGGATTGTTGACCCTGACCCTGGTGGAATGATTTAATTTTTTGCTCTCCATGAGAAGGCAAGCATTAAGGATGATTGAACAGCCGCTCAACAATAAACAGCATGTCTTCCTGTTTTGATCTATTGCTCTGTCACATATTGAAATAATTGTGGAGTAGGTGTCACGTGTTCCTAGTTTATTGTCATTTGCATGTTTTAATTGTCTTCATTTTTTTTATTGTAATATTATTAATTGCATGGAGTTTTGCACATTTATTAGCACTTATTTTCTGAATATTAGATATTTAAGGAGTCAGGCTATAAAACCGGTACTTCATTTATTGATTTTTTTAAAATAAAGTAATATTTTAACTACCCCATAAATGTACATTTTGAGTATTGGCATGACAAAATGTATTTCTCATCGATCCGACATACATATGATCAAATTCATGTTCCAACTGTTGTCCAAAATCTATTTAAAATGAATTTAATTTAATTTAAATGCACTCCATAATAACAAAATTAAAACATGGGATCTTCTTGCAACAGTTTGCTAATCCAGAAATAATAAGAGGTCATATTAAGATATTGTAATATGTAATGACAGATGGTTTAACAACACAGTGACACCCTCTGCAATAAGTCAAGCATTCATTTAACATATATTGCAGCACAAGTTGGACTGAGGATGGAATTCTGTGAAAGAGCAACTACAGAGAACCAAACTTGATCTCTCTCCGCTTCATTTATGGACTGTCCCTTCCCTCCCTGCAGGGGACATGACTGCAGTGAACAGAACGGGTGTCAAGAATGGGAGCGAGGTAGAGCTAAAGACAGTGACTGTGACATGACAAAATAAAAGAAAAAGAGGCAGGAGCTGATGCTGCATGTGATACATTGAAAATAAGCTCGTAAATGAGCATGAATGTTGTGTCCGAGCCTCTAAGAGACAAGGATAGGGCAGTTTTCACACAATACAATTGCATATAACATGCACATATTACTTTCAAATCAATAATCTGCAGGTATTTAATGATGTGAGCAAACATAGTGAACTACTGATTTTATCGTAATAAACAAGGATGTCTCAGAGAGGTGAGGAGGACATGTGCAGAATAAGACCCACTGATGGCTTACACTTGCAGGTAAATTAATTATGGCTAACACCAACTGTGTGCACAATTCATTTCTAATCCTGAAAAGTGTTTTTTTTTTCCCTCCATCAGAGTGATCAAATAACACTGGGATGAAGCACTGAGTGTACACACTAAAAATACCTGGGTGAAATAAGGAAGAAAAAGCAGTGTGTCCTCATGAATAAACTCCCAGGACTTTGGATTGTTATGATCCCGAAGTGTTTTTATTTTTCTTAACATCAATAATCATGTGTAACATATCCATTTTATTCACCATTATTACAGAGCGTGATTGTGCTACACCCCCCTCTGAGAAAACATATTTATAATCGTGTACCTCTTGCTTGATTTATTACCTTGGTTACACTTTTTAAAACAAACTCCAAACTAGCTTTTCGGGATTGTGCCACCTGTGGCTTTTCTGCACATTAAAAACCTCAAAATTGGATGATTTAACATTAGGAATAATATTTAGATCCATTTAAAATATATGTATTATCCAGGGGTATCATATTGTACCTGTAAAGTTTTATTTTTTATATAAATAATAATTTAAATGATGTTTTTGTGTTAGTAATGTAGTTAAAAATATCTAAATCCCTGAATGTTTTTAAAATGTACTGAAAATTACCTGAGTTTGAAATGACTGTCAGCTTATTTTGTATTCTTTATAACCTGATTTTGTCCCAACAATTACAGTGTCAATGCTGAGCCAAATACCCACAATTCACTGCTGTCTCCAACCACTCTAACTTTCCCCTTATCCCAAAACTCCATCCTGCTGGGACTCAGTTTGATCCTTTAAGAGGGGTCCAAGTGCAGCCCCACGCATGATATGGGAGGTGGAGAAGAGGTGTGTGTGTGTGATGTTGAGCTGGTGGTGGTGGTGGGGTGGGGTGGGGAGCGGGGGTGAGTGAGAGAATAGTGTGGGATTGGCTGTGTGTTGACAAGAAAGATATTGTGTGTTGGTTTGTGTGGGTTTTACATGTGTGTGTGTTTGGGGGTGAGTGATGGAGAAGGGTGAGGAGGTGGGGTGGGGGGTGGGATTTGGTGGTAGCCCCGCTGTTTGGCCATACGCTCCTGCCTTCTCTTGCCTTTTCAGCCTGGCTGACCAGAGAGCTCATTTGCATTAGCGCTGTGTGTGTGTGGGGTGTAGGGGGGTGGATTTCGCTCGAGGCCTGTCTACTCTTCCAGGCAGTAGACTGGTGTGTGTGTGTGTGTGTGTGTGTGTGTGTGTGTGTGTGTGTGTGTGTGTGTGTGTGTGTGTGTGTGTGTGTGTGTGTGTGTGTGTGTGTGTGTGTGTGTGTGTGTGTGTGGGGAGAGGGGGAATCACGCGCTGGCAGAGAAGACGTGTCACATCCATGTAGCCCCCGCTAATCAGGCCCCGGCTTGAGCTGCGGCCAACTAACCAAGGCCCGCCGCTCCCCTTCCACACCATGTGAAGAAATGCAGATAATGGCGCACGCTACCGAGAGAGGCATGCTGGGAAAATGTTACATACGTGTAGGGGTGAGAGCTGCTGGTGGGTAAGCGCGGAGCTCAACATATGGGGTGGTATCATGCACGTGTGTGTGCGTGGAGAGAGCACACGCACACTCCACAGTCCACCAGCAGCTCTTTTCCATTGCAGATCCTCAGTCATTCGGTGAAGTGCTAGTGACCCCTATGGGCAAGACGCTGTGGTTTTTGGCTATTCATGATGTGCATGGCTGAATTTGCATAAAAAAAAAGGAAAAGCATAAACACTGGATGTGAAACCACGTTGAATATTTTCTCCAAACTAAAGAAGAAATGTACAAACCTCTCCTCCACCCTCAGAGGTTTTTAAGGCAGCACGGCAAGCACAATGAAGGCCACTAAAAAGAAATAAATCAAAGGAAGCTTGACTTTGTTCCCTTTTCCACATTTGATTCTGAGTGTTTGAAAGCTGGAGTGGTGCAGGAGCAACCAATCAGCATGAAACGCATAAAAAAATACTGAACTAGAAACTGAGGAAGACACAAACAGATTGAGTGACAAACCTGGCAAACCAGAGCTTACCAAGTGCTGTTTCTGCCAACAATAAGCACTTTCTGCTACACTGCAACCTCTATAAAGACTACCAGGAATCAAAATACCAAAACACAACCAACTGAACACATTAAACTGAATTAAAGTTCATTCAAATATATCTCCTCTCAAGGAAACGATCAGTGTTGCTTCGTTTTTAACCCTTGTTCAACCTCGTTTAGCAATACTCTACTTTAGTTATGGTCGTGCCGAGCAAATTGAAAATCTGAATTTGAATGACAGAGACAGAGAGAGGGAGACAGAGCGGGGTAGGATTGTGACAGCAGCAGTATCAGCAGCTCACACACCTCCCCTCCCGTCTCACCTCCCTCTGGTCCTCAGGAAAGGGAAGGACTTTGCCTGAGCCGAAACCTGCCGCTCTTATTCTATCATCCTCTGCAAACACAAAGAGCGAGAGACACAGAAGGAGAGAGAGAGGGAGGGAGGGAGGGAAGGAGGGAGGCAGGGATGAGTTAAGGTGGGAGGGGACGGAGTAAACCGCGGGGAGAGATTTAGTTGTGCAGGTTCAGATTTGAAGCGACCCCTGTGTTTTCCTTCTTAGCTTTCCACCATCAGCGTTCGGTGCCCTTGTCAAAGAGGAGAGCAGATGTGCCACACACATCCCCTCCACACACACACTCTTAAAGCGTCTGATCCGCATCTTAACCTAAGGAAAATATAATGTATTCCAAAAAGTATTATGACACAAAGGGATGAAAAATAGCTGTAATAAGCTAAAGGGGCTACGTGGATAATAACCCCTGAGTCGACGTGGAGACCCGGGCCTATACGTTTCTCCTTTGCCCGCTCGGGAGCTCTAATCCTGGGCTTTGAGAGGGGGGATGCAAGGGGGAAGGGGCTGAGGTTGAAGTTAGTGTAAGATGCATTAGTGTCTTCTACACATGTGCGCCCTAATCCCTGCTCCAGCTTTTTTTCTCTGAGCTGCTTTTGTATTTCATTTTTCCTCGCCTCTTCCCCGCCCTCCGTGCTCTTTTCCTCCCCTCCGCTCCCCTCCTCTCTTGACCAGTTTAAATCCCGATGGGGCCGGCGGAGTGACAGGCCCCATTCAGCGGTGTGCTGGGGGTGACAGCTGGTGAGAGGCCCGTGTGAAAGAGCGTTGCCCCCATGATGCCTCCAACACCCCTTCCTCTCGCCGCACACACACAGACACACAAACAGCTAAGGCAGCAGCTGAGCCTCCTCTGCCTCCTCATCCCCTCGTGTCCTTTTCGCCCTTTCAGTCTCTTTGGACAGTCCGAGAACAGAGCGGGGAAACAGGTAGTTGCCGTTTCGAGGTGTGAATATGCGATGTGGTTGCTGCAGTGTTTCTACTCAGAAATCACCTGTCAATCAAACCCAAAAAATATCTGTTGATGGCTGAGTTCCTGCATGTTCTTCGATTGTGGTCAAAAGCTACTTTTAAGAGAAGAAATGGACTACAGGTGAAGTGGGTACAAAAATCAACAATTTTAACCATGCAAATCAAGCATTACCTTATGCGTGAGATAGAGGGAAATGGACCCAGGCTGGATTCGAACCCGGGTCCACCGCATGGGGACCAAGCCCCAGAACATGGGTGGATAGTTTAGTTTTTTTTAAATAACATTTTTACTTTATCACACTACATAAAATTAACACAAATAGACACACATGGTAATTAAAAATGTCTAAAGCAAAAGAATAACAGACAAACCCAAAAAGTTCTCAGTTCTAGTTCTCAACGCCATATTAGAATGAAATCAAAGCAATGAAAACAAAATATAAAGAAAATAATGAAGTAAACAAACTCCACCATGTGCATAAACCTGTGAAATATTAGACAAAAATACCAAATATTTTCCATGTTTAGCCTGTATCAAACTAAATCTAAATCAATCAACAGCTTACCGTCCTCCTATGTTATCTTTTAACTGATTTACGAGTCATCTTCAGACACAAGTAGAACCCGTACTTGTGTTTTTTGGATGATGTATTTCCACTAGTCGGACAGGAGATGTCAATAAAAAACGTTCTTTCCTCCTCATTCACTGTTATAACTTTCAGAATAGGATAGAAGTACTGTATTGATCCCAATTTGGGAAAACATAAACACAATGCAAATATACATTACAATAGAAATAAAATAGCATTAAATAAAAAAGGTTTTTAAAAGAAGTAAAAAAATATGCATTGGACTAAAAAATGGTTTCTATACACGAGGATTTTCTTACATTTTGCTTCTTACAAGAGTGATGTAGTTGCTTGAGGGAACACGTGAAATATTGGCGAAAATAACAATGTGTCCTGTGTAAAACAGAGCCTTCTTTTAGGTGGTGTTCTGCTGTATTTCTTGGTTATATTAAACCAAAAATAGACAGTTTGACTCACTTTTGCTAGCACTGGAGCACCGGAACACATGTATTTGTGTAAAAATGTCAAGGATTATGCCGTTTGCAGCAACCTGGACCCGTTTGAACGAGGCTCCACAGCGTGCAGCCACTTGATCCAGCCGCCCTCCCTAAAGTGCAGTAGTTGCTCTGCTCTCAGCACGGCTCTCTAGTCGGTTCAGTTCATTAACAACAGGGAGCTGGTGTAGCTCTGAGGCCTGGTGTAGTAGTTTGTGAGGAGATGGACCAACAGTGTGTGTGTGTGTGTGTGTGTGTGTGTGTGTGTGTGTGTGTGTGTGTGTGTGTGTGTGTGTGTGTGTGTGTGTGTGTGTGTGTGTGTGTGTGTGTGTGTGTGTGTGTGCGACCCTTCTGGTGCTGCCCTCATGTCGCCCATGACAGCATGTTCCCTCTCTGTCCCCAGCTTGCTTGTGTCCGTCAATCTGTGAGCGTGCCCTCACCTGCACCTGTGTGTGTGTGTGTGTGCGCATCACTTATTTGCTCCATGAGAGTGTTTCCTCCCACATTACTGCAAGTGTGTGTGTGTCTCTGCCTAACGAGGGTCTCTGGTCCATATGTGACTTCCTCATTAACGGGCCCACATGACAGGGACAGAGGCGCTGGCCGCTGGCCCAGAGTAGGGCTGACACTGCCGGACCCCCAGACGCCAGCGGGGCTGCGTGTGTGTGTGTGCTCAGCCACAGATGCCCTAACCATGTGGCCCCCTGTTCTCTCTTCCAGTTAGGACCACTAATTACAGGCTGGATCTCTCCCCTCTTCCTCCCTTCCTTTCTCCTTCTCTTTTTGTCTGTTTTTGAAGTGATAATGGCGTCACTGGGCTGTAATTGGCCAGCTCAGATTGATGGGAATTGTTTGTGCTGCTGGATGTTGCAGGGGCTGCTAGTTGAGGAGGTGTGAAGAAGAGATTTACAGTGCAGCGGGGGCTCATAAACACAACAAGAGGCTGAAAATAAAAGTTTGACAGGAGCAGGTTGTGAGCACAACAACAGATCTCTCAGCGAGGACAAACTAGCGAACAGTTCGGAACAGTCGATGCTGGCAGAGTGTGTAAGAGCGCGCCACCAGGCAACCCGCCACAGGAAGTGATTGACAGGCTGTCACGGAGAGAGACTGCTTTTCCGGTACTTCAAGTCAACTTTCAAAAACACTACTCCGCCTGCCATACCTGGCAGAGGCACAATTGGATTACAAGCAGGGCTGTTTGTGCCGCTGCCGGTGCCACATTCAGTGGGAATCACGGGGCGAGAACAAATAATGTCAGCGAGGCTTTTATTGTGTGCAGTTAGTGGTCACAGGGAGTGTTTTTCCCATCATGCTGAGCTGCATTGAGGACACACAAACATGAAATGACACTCACATCCAGCACACCACAGTCGCCACGGTGCTTCCTGCTGGCTTCTGAAGGTAAGATTATCAGGATAGAAAGGGAAAGGTGCTCTTCAGCGATTATTCGTCTCCCTTACACTGAACTGTTTTACCTGTCACTTCCTCAGTCTTCGCCATCCTTGACCAGTCCAAGCTTCATATCTGACCTGAAACCTATTGTTCACCACATTAATTGCCTCTGATGAAATATTGTTTGAGCTAATTGCTTTTCCCTCTCCCACACAGTCCTTTTAAAAGAGCATACACTTCAAAAATCAGCATCCAAAAGTAGGCTTTATCAAACATGGCATTCAAACTGTAATTAGGTGTACATTGCATTTTCAATCTTACTGGTTATTTGTATAATTATTTTTGCACAGCACCACTTTGATAGGAAATAGCAACAAACAGGTATTGTCAAAGCTGTAGAAAACATATTTTTTATCATAAATTAGAAATAATTATTTTCTGTTTGGTCTGTTGATTTGTGAGTCTGTGAGTAGACATGCAGAATAAGGGGAAAACTACAGGCCCAATTTTTCTAAAACTTAGTGGAAGGGTCTGACTTTCGAGGAAGATTCTATCCCATTTTGGAGAATATTTGGGCCGCTATACGACTGAATGTGTTCCCCGTTTTTTTCCCCTGTAGCTCCTCTGCCCAGGTGTGCTGCGTTACTGCAACCAGGTTCAGACGAGCTGCACCTGGAGGAGGAAGACGTTAAAAGCTCCAGAAAGGAGAGGCCTCTTATGTGGGGACTGCTGTGGTTCTGCCTCTCATCCTAGGATGCATATTTGTACACGTCACATGGTTGATCGCAATAAATCCTATAGATTTGATTATTTGAAGGTGGCTCCTGTGTTCGGGAGTATCAGCCATCGAACACACTTCTTTTTTAACTACATTCTATCTTTGTGCAGTTTGCAAATCAGTTTCCTTTTTGTTACTTCCTTTTGCCCCTAGACAATAAGGGAACGTAACAATCAACTATAAAAAAGCTTCAAGTAAAATGATATCTTGTGTCGAAAACACTATCCGAACTCTTCAGTGAATTCAGCTTTGCAATAAAAACTGTGACCAAACCTAAGCTGTCCGCCCCCACCCCACCCTGACAACCACAAGCTGCTGCTCCACATCCTCCCTGACCTCCAGGTCTGAGCTCTCATGCCTCAGCTCCTGCTGTATCTGTCTAGTTCACACATGTTAAGCTTGTCATTGATCATTTGAGGGTCACAGGACTACCGTCAGGGCACTATGGACTCAGATTACTTCCCTCAAAAGTTGTTTTTTTTACGGTGTGGAAGTTCATCAAAGCCCAAATTGAATATTTGCCCCTAAAAGGTTAACATTCAACAGAAGGGGAGACAAAAAAATTACATATTTTTTTACAAATTCATGATTATAATATGTGATTATTCTTTTATGTGGCAATCATTAAGGTATTGTTAAGCTAAAGAAGTATAATTAGCGACGGTGGTATTGTACCGACTAATTACTGTGTACATTTAGGGCTAAAAAAGGCGGCTGATTGTGTTACAGAGCTGTTTAACCGTGTGTGTTAATTGGTTCTCATACAGCCTGTTTTCCACATATTGTCGCCTGAGATTTTTCTGTTTACTCCAAAATAATTACCTGTCACACAAATGTGAGGACCCCAGGGGCAGTTTAACATCCCCGGCAGATATCATTCTCCCCTAAGCGGGTCTTAAACTGCCTCCTGGTGTTAAAATTAATTGCCCCTGCCCAGACGCAGGGTTGACCCCAGAAACCGGTTGACCCCCTGACCTTCCAATTGTCTTGTTGCCTTTGCAGGGTAAACAGAGACAGAAGGCTGCCTGTCTACTGACCTGATGTGTGTCTGCCTGCTATATTCAGTATATCAGATTTACATAGAAAAGCTTCCATATCTGTCATTAAGTCATTAAACCATCATGTGCCACCTTTGAAAATGCTCTTATTTGATCATTTATTTTTTTATTTACTTAATTACAAACATCTAAATGTACTGGATAACTGTATATGAATATATTTGATGCAGTTATACCGTTTTGAAATGCAAACAATGCTGGTTAGTTGAAGAAAACCATTGTATATGTTATACACTCACATTTTATTTGTTGGTAGATGAACTCCAAAAACTATGAATATTTTTGATTTAATGATTTTTGAATTAATGATTATTTGACTTGTTTTTTTCAATTTTATGGTGTTTTTTTTTGGGGGGGGGGGTTTGGTGGAAAGATAATAGCTCTCTGGAAAAGCGGTGTCCAAACTACGGTCCGGGGGCCAACTTAAACCCTTGGTCCATTTTGAATTGGCACAGAAAAAAATATTAAATTATAATGGATTACTGCCCACAATAAGCCTGATTTATCTAACAAATAATGTAATGTAGAACTTATTTTCATAAGTTTGAAATATACCCTTTGTATTTCCCTTTTATTCCCCTTCCTCCTTCATGAGGGAGAGCAGCAGCTTCGGTTTTAACTAATAAGCTGCCAACAAAATAAATGAAACCCTATAAATGGTGAGCTGTGTTTTTTTTTCTTAAAGCATATTCAAGTATCAATCATAATCAGTTATAATGATACTTTTCTAATCAATAAGCATCTTCTCTACCAAACAAAATAAGATATTAAAGCAAATAACCGCACTAGAAGAGTTCAGCACCATAGAGTCGTGGTAAATTGGGGGTTACCCTTTATCAATCTGGCTGTGTGTTTGCCAATCAAACGCTCCGTCAGCCAGTCAACAACAAGGCTCAGAGATAAAGACTTGTTCTCAGAATAGAATCGGCTCCCTCTGAGGAGGAGCACTCCGCGTCTGACACCAGCGACAGATAAGACCGAGATCTCTGTTCGGGAGTGATGGAGTGAGCGGCTAAAGGAGGGTCACCAGCTTCAGGCTAACTACGCTTTGTCCTCTCTCAGAGTCCTGTCATTTCTCCACCATGATTGCCCTCTCGAGACATCTTGTGGCGCTGATCTGAATCATCCAACCCCCCCGTGCTATCCCAATCCTTAAAACTCACCCTCAGGTTAGAAAAAAAGTCAAGTGAAAAGAGGAAATTAATTTGGTTTTTAACTCATTTTCACTGTTGGAAGTGGCGCCTGAGTAGCCAGGAGGCACGGAGAAGTGAGGTTGGATGTGATAACAGCTATCTGCTGGCTGCTTATGGTCTGCGGCGCTTTCTCCCCCACAATGCACTGCCAAAGTGACTGTTCAGGGGTCAGTGGAGACACAGGCAGCCTTGGATGAATATATAGAAAGTACTCAGTGATGTTTTCTAGACATTAAGGTTGAGAAGGGACCGATGTTTTGTGCTTGTGGGAAACGTTTGTTGAGTTATAAGAAATGCTTCTGTTTATTTTGCACTCCGACCGCGGGTCAGCCACTACACTGAGCTAATGTAGCAGCAGAAAGCCGCTAACGAAAGCGTCACTGGCTACATCAGCCGTGCAGAAACGGCTATTACAGCGCTGAGAAATGCTGGGGAGACTCTTAGTTTAGCATGCTACCGAAGGGACTTTAGAACTCATTTAGTCCGCTTGACATCGATAAGGGAATAAGAAGCGAGAAGTGGGACCAAGACCAAGTGGAGAAGCTATGAAAGCACAGAAAAGTACAATGCTAACTTGAGTGAGGATAATGTTATGAATACTAGTGGCTGGGAGAAGTGGAGAGAAGACCAGAGTTGCTATGCAAATGCATCATATCTGATTTCATAATTCAGTTTTAACTTTTCACTGGACATGACTTCCTGTCTCCTATGGGTTTATGGTAGCTTAGCAGATGGTTGCACAGATGATTGTGTTTTTTCTGGCAGATCCTATCAATCCTATTCTTGTGTATACATTAACAGATGTGAACGAAAAAGCAAAGAAGGGGAGAGAAAGGATCAACTGATAGGATCTGGGGAAGGAGGCTTGAGATTGTTAAAGGTAATGAATCTATACCTGTGTGTCGGCAGCCATTGTGGCTTATAATTGCAGCGGTGTTCTTCAGTGGCTGAGAGTGCCAAAGAGGAGCGCTCAAACAAAACACCTGCCCCCGCTGTTATTTTACCACAATATTTCCTCCCTGACAGTCTCAGCCTTTCACTGGCTTCCCCCCGCTAAGGGTCCGAAGAAATCATTTGTTATAGAAAGAGAGATTGGGTGCCTCTTGGGAGACAAAGGGAAAAGTGGTGGCATTACTGTGATGTTAATTAAATAAGAAAAAGACAGCAATGTTTCACAGATCCAAAACAATCATCTTTTGTGTCGAGGAGAACCCTGTGCGGGGTTTGGAATTGAGCTTAGCAATCGGACATCCTCTTTCAATAATAAGCTCTACAATGAAATGTCACTTTTCTGCCGTTTCCTCCCATGAGTCGATGGGTTTATGTGAGGTGAAGCGTAACACTTTCATTTTATTGCCTTTGCTTGTCATTTAAGCGATTTGTTATTGTTACTGTACATCCTCAATGTTTTGGTGTCGTCTTAACACAATGCGGCTTTGTCTCTGCCTGTCATCCTTTCTGAAGGAGATAAAGTGTGGATGTTTGAAGGCCCTTAGGGTTTGTTTTATTTCAAAATCTATATTTTGATGTGCTGTACCACTGAGCATGTAAATACTGTAAACCAATATGAGTCGCCGGTTGATGTCAGGCGTGCATTCTGTCACTTCCTATCTTGTTGTTGTCGGCAGGATGAACACATTAAGACAGAGTGCAATGTCTTTCAAACTGAATCATGCTTTCCTCCGACTATTACTCCCCTTCAGCTATGTGGGAAGAAAATAAACCAATATCAATAGGATTGTCAATGTATCAGTTCCGTAAGAGAAGATTTCCCAGCATATGGAACTTTGTTGGGGCCACTGCAATTAGCTTGTGATGGAAATCTGATCCTATGAAACAGTGGTCGCCAACCCCCAATCCGCACAGAAAGATTGATTATTAAAAATCTATAGCAGGTTACCAAAGTGTAACCACACAGAGCTCTACACAGATCAGGTGCTCAGTTATTAATCCATATTCTGCATTTTGACGGAGATGTTCGGTTACCAGCATCAGAGCTTCTTTCCAACTTTCTTTATTTAACAAAAGTATTGTCTCATGGTTTATCACTAAAACCTATTGTGGTACAAACGCTGTTGTGTCACTTAACTATGCGACCGAACTGGCGTAATATCTGTCTGTGTGCAGAAATGTGTTCTTCCTGTTTATGCAAGACAGGAAAGATATATCCCGAATGTGATTGGATGTTTGTCGTCACTACACAAGTGGTGCTGCTCGAAAGTTAAACTACTTTCAACTAAGGACACAGCCGTTAGTGGCGTCTACATGGACAACAGCTGATTTGAGGCGCCTTACGGTTACTGCAAATGTTGCAGTAACCGTAAGGCGCCTCAAATCAGCGGTACTACAGCCCTGTATCCCCCAATGCGTTGAAGGCTGGTCCATGAAAATATTGTCTTATATGAAACCGGTCCTGCTTTTACTGTTCATGAATCTATTTTGCAGGTGCAATTATCATCTTGAAATACAGCAGTTTTATAAATGAAAAGCACCTATAAAGCTTAATTATTCAAAATTGCTATGGATCCGGCTGCTGTTTAACTGTCACAACAGCGGCAACAGGCTCAATTCAAGACGTTTTTTTGCCGTCTTGTCAGTCTGTTGGTGATATCTCTGAAAATATTGGACGGGTTGCCATTACATTTTGTCCTAACATCCACGGTCCCTTGGTGATTTACACTTCTTTGTCACAAAGTTTCCGCCTGTTCCTTTTGTCATTCTTTATTATAATAAGTTGTCTGCCTGATGTACAAAGACTGTATGGATTTACTTTGATATGACAATGATGCAAATACAATGATGGCTTGAAATGACAAGCAGGTCTTGCTTCTCCAAAAACAGAACTGGGCCGATTTTAATAATTATTAGCTTCTCTTTTTAGACCGCACAGATTTGACAATTAGGACAATGTGGTTTCCTCTCAGTTGTACTACGCAATGTGACATGTTTTATTTCTGTACGTGAAAACCTGCGATATCACATTATTATTTGACCAAACTCTAACCTTTTTAGCTTCAAGACAAGCTTGCTAACAGCCTGTCGTAGAGTTACACGCTGAATAAAAAGGCTGACGGACAGTAATGGCAGGTTCCAGTCTGGCAGGTAAACGTACGGGTTGAAAGAAAAAGCCCAGAGCTCATACAGTCTTTTGTTCCTCATGGGGTGAATTTCTGAAGTGTCTAAATGTGAAAATGTCTAATTACTACCTCGAAAATGAGTGTTTCAACCACAAAATAGCCCTTCCTCTGCGACCCTTTAAAAGAAAAAAGAACGATTTTTGAATAAATAGTGCACCATAACTGACTGGAAATAGACATTACAAAACACAAATAGCTCTAAACGTGATTTGTTTTTGGTGTGTTAAATACAAATGATGTGCACTGGAGGTGGATAGGGTGGATGGATCAGCCAATGCACTGACCTAGGATGACCTCCAGAATCATGCAAAGGAGTTCATTTTTTCATTTTTGAGTGAAATAACTGTGACTCGTGTTTTAGTTGCCAAAAGTTTGGATCCAGACTTGCCAAATGTGCTAGTTTGTAAAACTTTGGAACTAAATGCAAACTTGAAAGAAGAATCTAGAAGTCTGAAAGGGAACATGAGTGCTGCACACCTGGATGAAGCAGCAGGCGGTGGTGAACGCTTGGTCAGACACACTCCTCCAGAGAGGAGGTGGAAATGCATTTTTTTCTCTTCATACGAAAACACAAAACTGCTTTTTGCTTCATCTCTTGACTGCATGGTTTTACTCCTTTGGGACACTGTAGGTAAACAAAAAATGTTTACTTGGTTGCAGTCGCCCGGGTACTTGTCAGCGGTGGCTCCGGCATCAGGTAAATCTGAGTGGTCGGCAGGATCTGAGGCATCGGGGAGGGGGAATCTGTGCAGCTGCCAGCAATTACCTGAGAGGAACACTGCAGTAACCCAGTGCTGAAGGCCTCTCCTCGCCTCACACCCCGAGGCTCTCCAATTACTCCAGCAAAAGCCTGAATATCTGTCAGGACCAATCAGCGACAGCCAGGAAACGGGAACACGGCGAGGCATTCACTTGTTTGCGTGGCAAACACTCGCCAGGTACTTAGCGCTGAATCAATGTTTGATTTATTAATACGTGTATGCAGGTCAGAGCGCAGCGCTTTATTATGACAATTATCCAACAAAAGCTGTGGAAAATAGAATTATTAGCGGGGGGGTTTTTTTCTTTCTAAGTGGGGAAAATGTAGTTTACCACATTCACTGAATAAGAAGTTAGTGAGGAGCTGTTGTTAAAGGGCAAACCAGTGGAATCAACACAAGAGGTGCTTCTCCTCCATGATAATCTTCCTCCAGACTCTCCTTTCCTCCCACTTTTTCTTCATCTTCTTGGCTTTGGAGTGCCACCCCCCCCTCCCCCCCTGCCATATGTTTGCCGCCGCTCATCTTTGAGAAGCACTTTGTCACTCTCCGCAGTTTGGAGGTAGACTTTGAAAGTGATGTCGCGGGATGCAAAACACCCCCGAGAAGGTGGGCCGGAGCAGACAATGATTAATACTGCGCTCAGACGTCTCCTTGAAGGGGAGCTGAGGCATCATTGCATCGCCGTAGAATTACTTTGGCTTGGAAGGGAGGGGGGGGGGGATGAAAACGCATCACCATAATTCTTTGAATCGCCATCTACGGATGTTTTTTTTAATTAAAATGTTTAGTGAAATCACATTATTCACAACCTTGAATTGCACGGGCGAAACTTGTACTTTCTGGGGGGAAAAGTGTTGAGACTTCACAAAATCCTCATCTTGTTGTTGTTCCTCAAGGTTGAGCAGGTTAGTTCTGGATTTAAAGTGATAAATGGTAAGAGCACCTAACTTTAAGCTTTTGAGAAGCAGGGTGAGCTAGGAATGTGGGATTTCTTTACTTGGACGGGGGGTGTGCTTTTGCATAAAATAGAAATGAAATGTGGAGGTTATGTGTGTGCAAGGCCAAGGAGCATGTGTTGGTTGCAGTTCTTTAGGGAATACTTAAATATGTGTGTTTTTCTTTCTGTAGGGGCTACATTTATGTGGTTTCTCCAAGAACTGATTCGGTGAGTAATTCACAGCTTGAATTTCAGTGATGTAGTTTGCATTTATTCCACATGGCAGTAGAAAATATGCAGAAATATAATTTTGTTTCAAGTAAAAACGTCTGCAGAAACTCCAAAAAAATCAGTGCCCAAAGGAAAAGGCTGTAGATGATTTTAACCCATTTTGTGAGGAATGGTAACAAGATTTAATTAATTATGAATGCCTACTCTATAAGTCAGATCATTTCTAAATGAGTAATGCATAATGACTATGGTGGGAACTTTAAAAATAAAGACACAGAAACAAAGGTCTCATGACTCACACACGCACGCACGCACGCACGGGGAGATATTCCCACACTACTGTTCTTTCATATAGCAATTCATCTGAACAAATTAGAGGCTGCAAAGTATCCCACAGATGAAATCTCAGTTACTACCTACCATGCAAATTAAAAACAACGCAGGCCATTACACATATCATTAAAAAAAAAAAACTTCAAAACCCTCGCTACCGATAATCAACCTTACCGTGTTGGGGAATAAAATGCAAAGCGCTGAATTAACAAGCAGGCGTGACAGGCTGATTATTGATTTAATGTCCGCGGCTGCCTGGCATATACATCTCTGAGGCGCGGCACACTATTAAAACGTCCTAACTAGGGTAATTGCATTAGACACCTTTTCATACCACTTTGAGCGGCTAATCGCCATGTAATAAGGAGAGAGGAGAGACAGGGAGCTGAGTGATTCGCTGAGTCAGTGGCCGTGTTGTGTCATGTCCGGAGGTAAAGGAGGAGAATTAAAACTAAAAGGAGTGGTGAGGGGAGGAGGAAGGGGAACTTTTATCCTTCTTAGAGGAGGACAATCAGTTAGCATTCATCTGTTCTTGAGCTAAATACTAAACTTGAAAAATAACCGGATTGTTTAATAAGCCTTAGCTGCTAGTGCTGAACAGGAAGCAGGAAGTACAGTATTCCCCCCCAGGGTCGAATCCCAGAAGTGAAACATCCTTCAAACTGCTGCACACTTGGACTTCTTCCTCCCTGAATGAAGATGTGAAACTTCATTATGGACCCCCCAATGAGGAGGAGAAAAAGGAGAGAGAGGGGGTGGCCAGGTGCCAGGTGCTCCCTGTGACGGGACACCCCATTGCCAAGGAGACATGGGTCAGGGGGCATGCTCGGGGAGGGGCTGCTCGGGGCACGTGCTCCAAGCAGCGGGGCGGCCCGGGCTTGGGCATGAATTACCCCCCTGTCGAGGCGCGGCTTTGGGGATGCTGGAGGAGAGGTCACATACTCAGTGGCCCTCAAACACACACACAGGCTCTCAGAAACAACACGGCTCTGTGAGCGGCCACAACAGCTACTCTGCATTCACACACACTTGGGGGGGATGAATTAGGTCAGCTTGGATGGTCAAACAGCACGACTCTGCCCACAGCAGGGCACTAAACACAAATTATTTTCACTAGAATGCTTTTAATATCAAAGCAGAGACAATTAGGGGCCGGACCCGTTACATTTAGACCGTCCCATGGCTCAGTGTGGCGCCACTTGAGGCACCTTGTCTAAAATGCACCTGGACACAGAAACACTCCGGACAAAAAGTAAACTGTAGTGCAAAAATAAACTGTTATTCCTGTTTCATGTTGGGTGTACAATGTATGAGTAATGTGCAGTTTCTTTACCACACTTGGAAAAACATGAGGTCAAAATAGTGCTTCCCATCATAAAAAAATCATAATAAAATGATGTGTGTTGTTTAGGATGTTAAGGGCAAAGCGGTATTAGGGTTAACCTTGATGCACTCTGATTGGCTGATGGTAATTGCTGCTGTAATCACAATGATGCAAAACAGCTGAGTAGAATTCCAACACAATGCAATAAGCTAACACTTTTGGTAACACTCCATAATAAGGGTCCATAATAAATAGCATACTAGTCATTACTTAACCCTTTAATTAACATTTGCAAATTGTTACTAAAATATCTATTTGCCATTACTTAATGTTTTTGTCATCATTAATTAAATATTAGTTATCTGCATAAAATCTGTATGTTAATGTTTTAACAAATAGAAAACAATCTATTAACTAATATTGTATTTTATATTTGTTAATAGTTAACTAAATGTATTTTGGCACTAATTAACAGTTATTTCTTACATTATTAAAATGTTAAATGTGTATATTCAAACTATATGTTAATATAAAAGTTATTGACATATTATTATTTAACTAATTGTTATTAAACTGTTTCTGCCTATCCCAATATGAACCACTCCTCATAGGACCCTTATAATAAAGTTGGTTAAGTAAGGGATAACGGCCGCCGAGAACAGCATTCGTTCCAGAGGGAGATAAGCTTAATTAGAGTAATATATAGCTATCAGCGTGGGGCCCCTTATAATAAAGTTGGTTAAGGGTTATTAATATATTAGTAATATATAACTATCAGTATGGGGCCCCTTATAATAAAGTTGGTTAAGGGTTATTAATATATTAGTAATATATAACTATCAGTATTGGGGACCCTTATAATAAAGTTGGTTAAGGGTTATTAATATATTAGTAATATATAACTATCAGTATGGGGGACCCTTATAATAAAGTTGGTTAAGCTTAATTAATATATTAGCAATATATAACTATCAGTATGGGGGACCCTTATAATAAAGTTGGAACAGTAATTATTAATTATTTACAAATATTTAAAGACAACAAATATTTTACACTGGGTCTCTCACACTGGAAATGATTGATCACAGCACACACTGTTGGGAAGGGGGATGAAAACACTTTATTTATAAAGTTAAAGAACTCTCCAAAAGCTTTTTATTTTCTGGAAAACTGACCACTTAAAGGAGAATTCCGGCAGTTTTCACTTTTTGGGGTTAATATCCCATCTTGTGTAGGCCAAGGGAAGTTTTTGAAAGGGAAAACCGCGAGAAATTTTCATGCGTGCTGCGCAAAGTTGTCCAACTGCGCAGATTTCAATGAAAGCGCGGCCAAGCGGGCAAGAAGTTAACCTTCTCTGAAGCTCTTAGCGTGTATCAAAACGCTTTTAAACGATTTGGCCGTGGTGTCTGTATCAATACAACACTATCCAGTGGCTAACCATACCATTAGCTAGCACAGACATGATACATTTTGAGTTTTCAGAAACGGCGCACCTACCACTCTCAGCTTCCGTCTTCCACAGGTGTCCGCACAAATTGATCGCCGAAGTGATACATTATAGTAATCCATTTTATGTTTGTCCACCAAAGACGACCCTCAGGAACCGAACTACACGTCTGCCATGTTTCTTATTCTTTCCTAGCAAACAGCTGACTCGTTTGAACACCCATTTTCGCCGTGATGTCACAGCGTCACCTGCGCAGCGGGCGGAGAATACGGAGGGGAAAACACTCGCAGCATCTTGTGCCAACAACTCTTCATCTGTGTATTCCGGTTCAAACAGATAACCCCGACCATCAAACTCGTCAA
This sequence comes from Eleginops maclovinus, assembly GCF_036324505.1. Classification (NCBI taxonomy): domain Eukaryota; kingdom Metazoa; phylum Chordata; class Actinopteri; order Perciformes; family Eleginopidae; genus Eleginops; species Eleginops maclovinus. The sequence continues at coordinate 7,984,768 of NC_086372.1, forward strand.
ACTCCTCCATTCCAACATCCGAATCTGACGAACTACTAGCCATCTCAAACTGGTAAAGAGTAAAATCCCGCAGGTGCTTCTCTCCCGCAGCTGAATAATGAGTGAATGTGCGCTCCTGCCCGCTGCGCAGGTGACGCTGTGACATCACGGCGAAAATGGGTGTTCAAACGAGTCAGCTGTTTGCTAGGAAAGAATAAGAAACATGGCAGACGTGTAGTTCGGTTCCTGAGGGTCGTCTTTGGTGGACAAACATAAAATGGATTACTATAATGTATCACTTCGGCGATCAATTTGTGCGGACGCCTGTGGAAGACGGAAGTTGAGAGTGGTAGGTGCGCCGTTTCTGAAAACTCAAAATGTATCATGTCTGTGCTAGCTAATGGTATGGTTAGCCACTGGATAGTGTTGTATTGATACAGACACCACGGCCAAATCGTTCAAAAGCGTTTTGATACACGCTAAGAGCTTCAGAGAAGGTTAACTTCTTGCCCGCTTGGCCGCGCTTTCATTGAAATCTGCGCAGTTGGACAACTTTGCGCAGCACGCATGAAAATTTCTCGCGGTTTTCCCTTTCAAAAACTTCCCTTGGCCTACACAAGATGGGATATTAACCCCAAAAAGTGAAAACTGCCGGAATTCTCCTTTAAGTGGTCAGTTTTCCAGAAAATAAAAAGCTTTTGGAGAGTTCTTTAACTTTATAAATAAAGTGTTTTCATCCCCCTTCCCAACTGTGTGTGCTGTGATCAATCATTTCCAGTGTGAGAGACCCAGTGTAAAATATTTGTTGTCTTTAAATATTTGTAAATAATTAATAATTACTGTTCCAACTTTATTATAAGGGTCCCCCATACTGATAGTTATATATTGCTAATATATTAATTAAGCTTAACCAACTTTATTATAAGGGTCCCCAATACTGATAGTTATATATTACTAATATATTAATAACCCTTAACCAACTTTATTATAAGGGGCCCCATACTGATAGTTATATATTACTAATATATTAATAACCCTTAACCAACTTTATTATAAGGGGCCCCACGCTGATAGCTATATATTACTCTAATTAAGCTTATCTCCCTCTGGAACGAATGCTGTTCTCGGCGGCCGTTATCCCTTACTTAACCAACTTTATTATAAGGGTCCTATGAGGAGTGGTTCATATTGGGATAGGCAGAAACAGTTTAATAACAATTAGTTAAATAATAATATGTCAATAACTTTTATATTAACATATAGTTTGAATATACACATTTAACATTTTAATAATGTAAGAAATAACTGTTAATTAGTGCCAAAATACATTTAGTTAACTATTAACAAATATAAAATACAATATTAGTTAATAGATTGTTTTCTATTTGTTAAAACATTAACATACAGATTTTATGCAGATAACTAATATTTAATTAATGATGACAAAAACATTAAGTAATGGCAAATAGATATTTTAGTAACAATTTGCAAATGTTAATTAAAGGGTTAAGTAATGACTAGTATGCTATTTATTATGGACCCTTATTATGGAGTGTTACCACACTTTTTTAAAGAGGGAATTAAAGTAAGTACCTTGAAGGTACAAACTCAGAACAACAAGAAAAACCTGCAAGTACATCCACTTAATAACTAGCGTTGGTGCATTAGTTATTAATAACCATTTTAAGTACAGAATCAGAAAATGAAATCCCTTTTTTGGGAAATTTACATTATAACAACAGCAGATAATTCAGGTTAAGTGAGGAGGGAAAATCATAAAAATGGCTAAGTATGCTCACAAAAAAACCCCCACAAAAAGTTTTAAAAAATAAAAATGTTTACCATGGTAAAAAATGGGGACTATTTTGAATAAAGAGCTAGATGGTACTGTAACAATTGTAATTTAAGGGAAAAAAAGGTTTTATGTTTATAGACATTGTTATTGCACAACAGTGTATGTGTGTCAGGGGGTCGGGGGGTCTACCAGGGGCCGTAATCGTTGTGCATCTGAAGGCTGTTCGGTTTAATGGCCTACGTTCAGTCAAAAACAGTCAGTGTAAAAAAACAAGTGAGCAACTTTAGCTGAGTAATGGTACTGGATCACTGAACCTCCTCCTCAGCATGACACTGCAGCTCATCTGGAGGTTTGTTTCCTCCAGCAGTACGTGAGGAACCCACTCCGGTGGAGGACGGGGGAGAGGAGGAGTAACCCCGGTGTAAACTGAATCAAAAGCCAGAGGCTTCTGCGTCGACTGCCAGAGACCCTGGATCAGCGCCTCCATCCTCTGACAACCTGTGAGCGGTCCCTCCGTCCTCTGCTACACACCTCCGGGAGTTCCACAACACCTCGCAGCGTAATGAATCAAACAGAGGAAGAAAAAAAACACAAGCCCACGCACAAACACATGCCACACTAATGATCGAACACAAAATAAAGTTTTTCTGGAAGGTGGATGCAACGCATGCTCTTTGATATCTAATCACGACCGACGTCAACAACGGCGTCCTTGTTATCGGGGGTAATGAAAACCGAATCAGTATCACACCGATTAATTTGTTAAAAGGGGAAATAATTACGACAAAAAAGGTCCAGACAAATCAGAAGTATGATGTGTGACAGTTTCCCCCGAGTCCTCCCGCGGTGATGCAGGCCTGTCCTTTGTGTCATGACTAGTCGCTCGGTGGCATTAATCAGAGCGTCGTCCTATCTTGTTAGGCTGAGCTAGGGAGATGATAGGGAGACTGCAGGTCTTTAATCAAGGTTAGAATAATCTGTGATGCTAGCTGATTATAAACCTGATCATCAGCAACATATTGTCACCTCCTAATCATCCAAATAAACAAGAGAGCTGCCCTCGGCCCCGACGTGGAGGAATAAATTACAAAACAAGAGTCGTACACATGCCTACATGCATATGCAAACCATCATACCTGCCCACATACGCAATCTGCAGCTGTAGCACTTTTACATCAAATAGTTTTAATGCAAATACCACGTTTTATGGGCGCATTTGAAATATCTTTCCTCTCATATATTGAGGAATGAATACATTCAGCCAGCTTGAAAGACATCCATCAAGACAGCAGACAAACAATGAAGCGGACCCCCTCTCAAGTCGATGATAACCTCAACTTCTTTCTAATCTACTTTCATGTGCTTTGTCTCCCTTTTTTTATTTACTCCCCACTCTTTTATTTCACCTTTCCTGGGGGAGGGGGGGGGTGAACCTCTCCTCTCCTCTCCTCTCATTACCTTGGGACCGAGTCTGGGCTGTTTTCAACACAGTGAAATTATAACGCGACCGGCGACGGCACTCGTTAGCAGCCTTGTCAATCATCCGCTCGGGCAGGGGGAGAAGCAATCGGCGCCGGGGTCAGCGATGAAGATGTTCATTCTCTATTCATCCATCACATCTACCGGGAAATCAATTTACACCGCATCAGCGTCACAGTGCCTCGACAACAGCGCTGATATGAAAGAGAATGGAAACAACTTCTGAGAGAACGACGGAGGAGAGTGGTAGATTCGTTTAGATACAATCTAATAAACGTCACTCATGTTGTTTTTTTTCTCTTCTGCTACCCCCAGGTTACTTGAATCCATTGTCCTCCACTGGAAATAACTTTTATATATATTTGAAGCTTGAATAGCTAAAATACCGCGCTAGCTAGTTATCGACATGTTTATCCCTCTGAAAGTTACTAAACCTCATTCCTTCAACCTGCTCTCCCGTTCCCTTCCCTCTCCTTGTCCCGTTTACTTATGTATTCTCTTTGGGGAGGTGGCAGGTGACGAGGCAGGGATTTGGGATGTTGCTGCCGCTCACATTAATGTAGTTGTTGCTTTCTTGCAGATGTCAGCTTCATGGTTCATTAACGCTGTTTGGTTTAGAGAAGCCCGACGAGTAAGGGGATGAAAGACGGAGTAGACAGGTAGAAATGGAAGGGACTCGGCGCCAGTGGGAAAGTAATTGGCAACTTAAATGAACTCTGGTGTCTCCCTGACACTGTCCACGTTGGGAGACTGCAGATGAAAAACGCGTTTGAGCGGCAATCCGTTGCTGGACGAAGAGAACCTGAAGTGCGAGATGAGAAATAGTCAAGGAGAGGGAAGTGACAGAGCAAGAGGAAGAATGCCAGTTCATGCGCATGGAAGCCAAGAATGTGTGTGGGGGGGGTTGCGTTCATTCCAGGAGATGTCATGCTGTTTGAGCAAACGGTTCTCCGTTAAGGCCATCCACCGCCTGCTGCCGGCGCCGCCACCCCTGCTGCACTCGGGCCCGCCGCGTGCCAACGCTTTCCGACACAGCGCCCCCCGATGCCAGGAGCCCGCCTGCCCCTTGCTTCAGCAGAGCAGATGTCACTCAATTGCCCTCCACCTCCCCTGAAACCCCCCCTCCACCCACCCCTCCACCACCCTCACAGGCAGCCACGCCGGCGTGCCAAGCGGACGACACCCGACGTGTGAAGATAGAGGGGTGGTGGGCATATCGGAGGGGGGTGGGCATCAGGCAGGAATGCACAGCGTGGGAGCGTTACAGATTTTTCGCACCCCTCCCCTCTTTGCTCCCAAGCCACCCACTCACCCACCTCTCCTGTACAAACAGCACCAATACGCACATGGGGAGTAACGGATAAGTAATCAGGTAATCAGATTACTGTAACATTAGCAGGATATAAAGATAAATATCATAGGAAGACGTACTGAATTCATTTTCTTTATGGTTTATATTTAATTCTTCTTTATTTTAAATACATTTCTTTATTTAATGCCAAAGCTGGACACATGATTTATATTATTATTATTATTATTATTATTATTATTATTATTATTATTATTATTATTAATATTATTATTATTATTATTATTAAATATTATTATTATTATTATTATTTCTTGTATTACTGTTACTTCCTTTTCTAAGGTTACATTGTTGTATACACTTTAATTTCACTTGTTTTTATTTGATATGATGTCATCCAAAAGTAACGGAAAGTAATCAGGCTACTTTTATATTTTGATAATCGGATTAGGTAACTGATTACACTTTTTGACATGTAAATAGTTATTGTAATGGATTACCCTGCACATGCCACATGCACATAAACATGCACAGTCTTTTCTCTCTCTTCCTTACTCACCCCGTTACCCCCCCCCCACCTCCCACCGCACCACCACCCCAGCGAAAAACAGACACACTTTTCCCCCTTTCTCCTGAGATGACACCCCCTGCAGGCCTTTGGAATATTCTAATTCTGTTTCCTAACTCTTATTATGTGTGGAGTGTGTGACATGTGAATTGTAATTAGCTGCTCTGGGGTGAAGAGAGAGTGAAATCCCCCCCCCACCTCCCAAAAAATAAAAGAACCAAAGAAAAAACACTGGAGGGTGAATAATACCCCATCCAATTTCAACCCCCCACTCCCCCAATCACCACCTTGTGTCGCACCTTTGATTTTCCCACATAGGTGCACACTCTTTGTGTTCCCCTTTCCAGTGCTGATCCAAGTCCACCCACCTCCCTCAACACACATATCGTACAGTACTGGATCTTATCTGCAAGACAGGCCTGTATCAATAACCCCGCAGCCTCGCTCCCCCCACTACAAAGGGCCCGGCGACAGGGGCTAGCTGTAGGGATGGGAGATAATGGAATTGAGGTGGTACTTAAATCTCAGCGAACCACGGCAGCTCAAGTAATTAGTGGATGGGATCCATACTGGGGGCGCTAAGCAGAGCTAATGCTACCCTGGGCTCTGCTGCCGGAGCAAAAATAGCTGCATGGGAATGTGCGGAGCTATCACACGGATTATCTGCCGCTCTCTTTCCGCCCTGGATCTTCCTGATAGACAACTTTCAACGGTGGCTCTCCAAGAAAACTACAGAAATCAAGCTGGTGGGGGGAGGAGGAGGGGGATTGTAATTTCACAGCAGTGTCAGAAGAGCCAGCCGAGGCCCTGTCTTTCCATTGAGGCTTCATTAGGGCGAACAATGGACTGGCCTGCCATCTAATTAGACGAGGTTAATGAGGAGTGGAGGGCCGCTGTGTCACGGGCAGGGGAGCTGGTCAACGGGGCCCCGGGGGGGGTTGTGAGGGGAGGGTCACCTCATAACCATGTTACAGATTATCCCGTGTTTGATAGGGAAACAAGGTCTTAACATGCTCCTGTAAGGACACCTCATCTAAATCAGATTTGAAGATTAAATTAACTTTATTGATCCCTGAAGGGAGAGAGGAGGAACAGGGTTGAGAAAGTATTTTTATTGCCTTGATCGAGTCAGAAGTCCACTGTGACGCTAATACATTTTAAAAGTAAGAGAAGAATAAGAAATTGAGAGTGGAGAAAAGCAATTATTTATGCTGTCGTTCAGTAGGTGTGTGGTTGAATCATAAAAAGAGCAAATACAAGCAGGGATGGCGCCTTATCTCATTAGGTTTTTCTTTGAAAATACAGCGACCAGTTGTGTGATTTTTCCTTTTTAGTCATTGTTTGGAGAATAAAGCTCCCGTGCAGAGGGACAGAACCTACCTTGGTCTTCGCTTGTTGCAGTTACTCAGTCATTAAAGACTGCATTCTGCCTCGTCCATCCCACTCACTGGTTATTAAAATTCAGGGGTCAAAGAAGCAGCTCACCAAAATGTAATCAGATTGGGAAAAAAATCTGAACCAGCAACTAAAATAATGGCTTAAATGCTGTAAAATCACATTTAATCGACTGAGTTTTCAAGCAAAAGAAGTCCTCTAAAAAAATTAATGTGTGTGATTATTTCAATTGCTGTTTTTTTCCACCCTACACTCAAGGATGGAGGTATTTGCCATCTATAAGGATAGCTGAAGAGTACTCATTACTGTACAAAAAGTACAATTTCAAGCCACTTTACAACCTCTCGCTTCGATCTTATTTGAAGTTTAATCACTTGTGTGCATAAGGAAGTAAGAAGACGAGATCTCACGTGGCTTCCTAAACGAAAGGCAGCTCTAAAACGATAGGCAATCAGACATTAAGATGGTAAACAAACTAGAATCAGCTTGTTAACAAAGTCAGAAAAACCTCAACAAAACATTGCCATTAACAACATGGCACTTTATTCAGTTAGGTGTAAGAGAGAAGCGAAGAGGTGCCTGTGTGAACTCTTTAGAGAGAGGGAGTGGGTTTATGTGTAAATGACGGCATTTTAAGAAACACAAAAGAGTGAGACTTTGGTAACACTTGTCACAAGAAACAGCTGGCATTTAATGTAGAAAAAAAACAACAGTGAGCTGTAACAAAAAGGAACGAAAAATCTGCGTTTCAGGTTTGGTAAACCATTTGATGGGGTTTTGCATGTAAGTGCACACGACCAAAGCCGTATCCACTACTCGATGGATGAGTAGTGTGATTTTTGTGAACCGGGAGGCACAAAAAAATGATGTTATCACTGCTGTACATTACTGAAACTACCACACACACAGATTAAGGTAATGTCTGGTAATGGGTGGGTCAAGGTGAGCAGAAATAGCCGTAACCACAGTCGCTGTTAAGCTAATTTCACATAGATTTTATGCGTCCATTGAAACTAGACAGATATAGACAGACAGACGGACGGATGGACGGATGGAGAGATGGATAGATATGTACACAGCCTCAGCTCTTTTCATTTCCCCATAGAAATGACGCTGCTGAAGCTGACATGTGCGAGCAAAATGTTAATCAAACAAACCCATTTCTCCTTAACAGCTAAACTAAACAAACGGGCCTCAACTTCCCCATTCAAGTCAGAATGACAACACAACAGCAGCCTTCTTTATTCAGGGAGCGTCGGCAGCGTGCTATTCTGTTGAAAATATCAACTTCAGATGTTGAGGGGAGGAAAAAAGACGGGCGTTTTGTCTGCCTTTGTTGGTTTGGGCTTGATATGCCGCGTGAGCCTTTCAAGCCATTTGTTAGACTCAATTTCTTCCTCTGTTACATCTGCAGATTACGTTTCAAGCAAACAACCAGCAACATGAAGGCACAGAAGCGCTATTATGGTGAGAGAATGACAACTTGTATAGGTAGAGAGCAGGAGGAGATGCAAGAAAAAAGGATGGGGGAAAAAAAGAGTTGATGTAAAGAAGGCTAGGGAGATTGGAAAGAGGCGGAGATAGAAGTGATGAGATACTACAGTGATGGGATGTATGCGTGTGTGTATTGTAAATGCTTGCATGCAGGGTATGCAAATCAAATCGCTTTGATTCTCTGGCCCATACATAGTCTCCCACTCATTCTTCCCTTTTCTATAACTATCCTTCTTGGTTTTGTTCCGTTTTCTTTCTATGAAACATTGCAGACAGGCACTTCAGCTAAACTTGGTTTAACATGGAAGATGATAAGGAGGACTTTCAAATGAAACTTTCCCGGAAAACCACATTAGCTGGATATTATCTGTGAGGACATGGTAGTTTCTACAATCACGAAGAACAATAAAAAAACATTTAAAAAATAAGCTTACATGTTTGCTAATGAGCTTGCAAAGTGCTAGAAGTGGACACAAAGTAGCTACGACCAACAGAGCTGTTTGCAGAGAAGTGTTTATCATTAAGCTATATCTGTAAAGTAACTAAAGGTATTACATAACTGTTGTCTAATTAAAGTACAATAAATGCCTCTGAAGTAGTGGAGAGTAGCACAAAGTAGCATAGCATTGAAATACTCAAGTGAAGTCCAAGTACCTCAAAGTTCTTCTTAGATCATATATTATCTATTTAGTTCCAAAAAACATCTGGTTGTTTGTCATTTTATTAAAAACAAAACGTAGCCGAAGGAAAAAACGACGGATATTGAACAACAGTAGCCTGGACATGCTATCTGCGTTAGCTAGTTAGCCTAGCTCTCGAGTTAGCAACATAAACTGTTAGCTATGGCGGTAAATAAAGTTAGTTAGCCCGCTTACCTTGTTGTTGTCTTCTAGGTCTTTCTTGTATGTAGTGAGAAGAATGCGACAACAAGGGCTAGTCTCTTCTTCCATGGAGTCAGAGCCGTGTTTTGTTGGTAGGCTAAAAAAATGAGCATGAAAATTTAATTCAACTGTACTTTGGTCATTGAGAAAGTCTTCCATTTCTCCAGCCAATCACGTCTCCCTCAGGAAATTAGCATTTATCCTGTTTATAGACCGTGGATTTGTTAAAGCAGCTATATTCTAAACTAAATTAAGTATTGTTTTTTCTTTAGACAGTACTGAATTAAGCGCCCTCTTCAAACAATACGGTCACATACTGTACATACATGTTCTTGAAAACACTTTTTTGAGGTCTATTCTGCAAAGCGGGAGCAAACATTGATTTACTATATTCAATTATTACCAGAAATACACCCAAAAACTGTGAACAGTCCATTTGTGCATGCTATTTTCAGAATGTTTTAAACAAATTATCCTAATGCAAAGTGGTGGGGACAAAATTGGCCATTTCCAAAAGTGGAGTTGACATGTCCCGGTATAGATGACTCCTATGCTTATTTCATACTGGGACATCCAATTTCAGCGCAAAAACAACAGTTTGACCGTCACAGAATAAAAGAAAATGTTTTGGTTAAACAGCCCTACATTTTGGGATTTATCATCATTCCCAATCTTTCTAACAATAATTCATGTGTCTCATCACTATTTAATCACTATTGTCATTTATTTTTGATCAAGTATAGCAAATTGAACCAGTACTCCAACATGAATTAGTAGCACTGATCTTGCTTAAGCATAGTTAGGCTAGCTGGGGTCAAACTACGTATCTTCCCTCACTAGGAATCAGTGACTAGGTGCAGTGTGAACACATTAGTTCTGAATCTCAGAGCAGCGTCGCTTTTTGTGCTCTCGGGCTCAGAACATGCATCCCTCAGAAAATCCTCAATCCCCGCTAAAGTGAAACCAAATCCTATTCCATATTCCATAGCTCTACATGCTATGAGTGTGTACTCTTCAGTGAGGAGGATCACTTGCCACAGAACAGTAGACTGCTGACAGCACCTGTGCTCCTGCCATTCAGGGCTCCACAACAGAACACTGCTTTAACCTAGATCGCCATCTAGTGGTCGTTTCCAGCACCACTCCTCTGACACCAACCTCAAAATACAAGCATTTTGTCTCAGAGCTAAGAAATTCTTGCAATCAGCAGGCTGTCTGTCTGGAATTTCAGGTATTTTATGTTTAAGTGTAATAAAAACGAATTTATTTATTATTTTTATTTTAAGAAATGATTTGATTTCAAGGCTTTCATAACGAAAATCAGTAAAAGAAAGAGAAAAATAAAAGAAATATATATGAACGTGGTCATTATAACTGTTTTGTGTCAAAGATATGAACTTGGTTTCTGATTTTCATAGCTATTTTCTCTGTTCCATACATTTAATTTACTAGATTCCATTGTGAGTTAAGGAAGTTATTATCTTTTTTTAATCAAGTTTCTCAAAGCTTTATTCATCTCCTTGTAAAAAGTTGAAGAGCTGACTAAGGATGAATATGTTCCCGTTGTTTCTGGTGACAGTTAAATTACAAACTTCCAGGAATGGTTTTCTAGGATATGAACAATGGAAGCAAAACTTACAACTTGCATTCCATTCTGAAATTTCTCTGCTTCCCGTTAGTTAGTTTTTTTTTATTTTTCTTGCCATGCAATTACTGCTTTTATCTTGAAATATAATGTAGCAGATACTGCAGCTTGGTTTTGGTCTTGTTTCATGTCTTGTACCTTTTGAAAGAAATTAAAAAAAACATACATTTAGTATTTCGTTTTTGCTTTCTGTTGTATAATTCATTAAGTCACTCTTGAACTGTTATTGCAAAATATTCATAGTTTTAGGGTAGGCAAACTTCTTTTTGGCATTGTGTCAATGTTAAATCAAGCACATAGTGTAGCTTGTTGATAGGTGTTGAATTATATTGTAGCTGCAAGATGTATAACAGATATTCGGGAGCTTGTTTGTTGCTGTTGTTTTTTACAACCTAGCATCTTGACAAATAGCAATCCAGAAATCTTGTATTGTGTTAATGGCATGCAGATTTGAATGGACATTTCAATCTATTTGAAATGTTGTCTTTGAATTTAAGTGACAACGTGAAAATCATCAACGTGGAGATAGTTCTTCAGGCGGTAACACTGTGTGAAGAGAATGTCAGTGGCTTCTTTTCAATATGTTTTTATGTATATGAGTGCAGGAAGGGGGATGTTCACCCGAGTGTACATATATATGCCTTAACTGTATTTATGCACATGTGCATCTATACCTCCGTGTGTGCATGTGTGTGTGTGTGTGTGTGTGTGTGTGTGTGTGTGTGTGTGTGCAGAGGCCATGCGCCTCACCTCTCTATAATGAAATCATGCGGGTCAGTGAGGCCGGCAAGGCTCGGGCAGGTCACCCAACAGATCGGAACTAAGCTGCTTTGACCCAGCCTGGTACTGCATGCCAAACACACTCATTCACACACACACACACACAACCTTCACAGTGCTTACAGCACAATGGAACCACTGTACAGAGGAGAGGGTGCGTGGTAATGATTAAAAAAAGCACATACACACACAAACAATTGTTTGTTTTCCTCCAAAACCAATAAAACCTATCAGAGAAGATGTCCTTTAAAGAGGGTTTGAAAATTACATCTGGAGATTAAATCAACAATAGAAGTGATCAAAGTTGCCGTAGTCTATAAACGCTGAAATGCAGCATTAGATTACGGAACAGCAAGTTGTGTTTCAGTGGGGTTATTATGGGGAAAGCTTTAATCATTTCTCTTCTATTAGCTGCTGCTCGTATCGCCCAGGGACTTCCATTAGAATTAAATTAAACAGTGGAAATGTAAATATTGACAACATATGCATAATTATTTATTCCATGAGCAACAAGATCAGAAAATTATTGCTACAGCATTGTGTTAATATGAAAACAGAAATATTTGCATTTGCTTTGTAATAAAAATGCAAATGAAATTACAGCACAATACAGATAATAAAGGCAGACAATGTAAGAAATGTCAGAATTAAGGAAATAAATTCATCATTTTGTAATATAAATGTTCTTCCCCACCACTTGTGACCTTTGCGTTTAATATTTCCAACCCAGTTAGGGGGTCAAAGGTCAAAAATCCAAGACGGCCCCCCACTGGGAGCCGTCTCTTTTTCTAAGAGGATAATCAATTACCAGAAGACTGATCTCCGCCGTCATGTCGCTGCTCATTGCTGCTCCTTCAGATCATCGAGGTGCCCATAAATTTGAATGTAAAACAAGCTCACCAGCGCAGGGTTAAACACGTAATTAGCCACGACAAGTGAATATGAGGAACAGACTTAGTGAGGAAGAGCGCTATGTAAATGCAGGAGGCTCCGCGCGGCCCTGAGAGGCATCGAGACAGGACGCAACGAGGGGAGGGAGTGTGCAGAAGATTTCACATGCAGATATTACAAATGCAATTGTCTTCGTCGGTGTGGAAATTGACTTTTTCATTATTCTGTTTTTTTATAATAATTAAATATTCCATGCCCTGGGTTGGTGAAGCTACTGAACCACGCTGAGGATATTTAACCGGGCCTGACAGATGTTTTAAATAATGTTTATTTATCAATACTAATATAAAGTGCCCTAAACTGTCACTCTCCTGCGACCTGCTGGGGATTTCTCTAGGCTCTGCATCACAAATCAGAGCGTAGAGAAAGTTAGCAATTAGTTTCTTTCTCACAGTTTTTGTCTTTTTTTTTTCTTTCAGGAAGTCCCAAAAAGTCATCTCATCTGATTGGCTGTTACCACCCCGACTTCCGGTGATTTAAAAATGAAGCTCTTCTGGACGAGACAATGACCCAAATGTATAAATGAATGAATGAATACATGAGCAGATAAATATACACGCAGATGAATTAATACATAAATACATGGACATATTTATTCATAATCTCCATAGCAACAGATTCGCAGGCCTTGGCAGATTTTGAAAGGGAGAAATATCATTATACAATAATTAGACTTCCATCCGTTTTCCATTGGCCATTATTAAATATGAAATATTCTATGTATTAACATCTGAAAATGTCAATCCCATTCAATATCACAGCGGGATTTGCAAGTCATGCAGCTCAGAAGAGCCGTCAAGGGGGGGGATAAAAGGCAAAAAGGAAAAGAGATTTGCTTCTTTGCAAGTGTGGCCAGAACAAGGCAAGGTATAGGAGAGCGGAGAGGGATTTTAAAAAATAAAAAACTCTACAGGAGACAAGCGGATGGACGGAGCTCCGGTCCCTCATGGCCGGTGAGTACTCTTGTCTTATATTTTTGCACAAACAATTTGCACCGTTGAAACCTTTACCCCAGATCTCCTCGTTTCTGTGTGTTAACTGGGAGGCTTTGAACTGCCATGTGCTGCCGCCTGCTCGCTGTTTCACACCAGAGTGCAACCGCCGGGGTCACGTTCAACCTTTATTCTCGCTCTAGACGAGGCAACACGTCCACTCGGAGAGGCAAACAACATGGACTCAGACACTCCAGCGGTGGAACAATGCGTTTCCTTTTTGGATCTTTGAATCCATTTGCATTGGCAACAGGTAGCGGGCGCTCAATGGTGGGCCCCCTCTGAAAAAGTCTGGTTAGAAATTCATCTGCTCCTTCACATCAGAGATCTCCAAGCGGGCTCAACAAGGGAGTAGAGGCGGGGGGTTGTGGGGGAGGGGGGACAAAGTGGGAGAGTGCTTTTGTTGACAGGCTCCAACAACTTATAGTGATCCTTCATTGCTGCGTTTGATGGACATCTGAGCACCACTTGTGAAAGCGTGGGGGATGGTGAGGAGAGGGTGGCATGGTGGGGGTGGTGGGGGTGCATGGGGTGTCAACACAGGGACTGATGGAGTGTGCGCTAAAGCACTGTATTGAAAAAAATAAACAAATCAGAAACAATTAAGTGTGAACTCTCATGGAATATTCATAGGCGAGCAGCCTTTGCGTGACAAGCCATCACGCCACCTCCAGTCCATTTTTTTATATTCCTCCTCTCCATGTCCTGCACACATGGAGATGTGCCTGCCACTTAAATCAAATTAGTCATTAGCAAATTGAATCAACAATTAGAGCAAAAAGAGCTACATGGCATTAGCGTCAGATATGCCATATTTCTCAACCTATCAGAGAACCTCTGGAGTAGTTTCTCCTGCGGTCCAACTCCTCTGCGGTGCGTTCAAAGTCAAGGCTGTAGCTCAGGGCAGAAGGCCCCTCCGTCCCTCCTCTGCCAGGGTCACCTAGCATTACTGCAGCTTGAGCACACTGTTTGCCAAAATACATTTGTTGTGTTGGCCGGCTTGTTGATGGATCCGGTGGCTGCCCTCTTCCTGCCTCTTCTGGATTATTTGTATCGACGTTTCTCACTCCTCTCCAACACAGCTTTTAGTTAGAGGCTGTCAAAAACATTGCTGGCGGAAACGCAAGTATCCTCATTATGCAAATGCAGGGCTCCACTGATGGCATGGTCTGTTTTATAAATTGCATCCCCTTGTCAGAAGTCAAATTGTATTTGAGTAACTTCAGAGAAATTGTCACAAGATTTCAATTTGCCTCGCCTGCCATGCCACCATCAATTTAGTCAGAACCAATATAGACATGTTTATTCACACGGAGCAACATGATTGTGTTGTTGTGCAAAGCGTTTTAACAATCATATGTGATTATATATCAGTGAAAGAACAAAAAGCTTTGCAGTGGAATGAATTAATCACAGAGTTTTAATAATATATGATAAACAGCAGGTGTTAGTGTATATTTTTAAATGATTTTCTGCTCCTTGAAGAGAGATGACAAGGCATCCACCAAGGAGACATTAATACTCATAAAGAAAATGGTAGTGATCTCCTCAAAGCTGTATGAATAAGTGGATAATTGTACATTTGTTAGCATAGCTAATTTCTTTAAAGTCAGAAGTCCATTTAAACATAATATAATAATCATGGGACGTTCTACTTTCCCTAAATAAACTGCGTTGTTACTTTTCAAAAAAATTAATATAAAAAAACCCTTTTTTTTATTCAATTAAAGTCTGGAAGTTTCTTTAATCCTCCATACAAAAACAAAACTTGATCAATGCTTGAAACTATATTTGTGGAGATTTGAGAGGAGTATAACAGAGCGAAAGCTGAGCTTGCACTTCTAAAAACAAATATTGAGTTATGGGATGTTGCGCGGCTCCCAGTCTGCAAACAGCCCTGTCAGCACTGGTCAATATAAACCTATTTTACAGGATGCAATTTCAAAACCAAACTTCTTTAAAGAGTTTCCTGTCTGAATTAAGAGGGAAATACCCAAAAGGCATCATGGGAATTGAGTTCATTTCATTATGGGGTTTATCTTGTTACGTTTATGGCAATTTTGAGTCCTGATTTCTCTGTCTGCATTCAAGTGTTGAGAAAAGCACATCAAAGTGACACAGACAACTCTTTTAAATTGGCAAAATAACGGCACGGTCACTGTTAAAAATATAGAACAGTAACATGCTGCCTTAAATCTCTGACAGAAACGAAAATAAATGGTGCCTGGCTACTACTGTAGACAAGCCAACAACAAAAAAAGGAAGAAAAAACAGAGGAGAAAGCGAGAAAAAAAGTCAGGGTCGATTTTAATATTCATGAATTTTCTACCAGCTCAGTTCAGCAGTTTCGATTAAGCATTAATTAGGAGCCAGAGGGGAAACCAAACAAAAATAAGGAGCTGAATGACTAATGAAGGTGCTGGAGATGTGGGGAGACTGCCGTGCCACTAATGGCTCGCTGTTATGGGTGCTATATGGGCAGGAGTGCCAGTGGAGTGGGCGGGCAGACGCACCTCTGCCCACACCAGAGATCACACTCGCAGAAAAACACTCTCTGGCCATGGAAGAATAACACACTGTCAGTAGGAAAACTTCTCAATTCATAAAAAGGAGGGGGGTTTATGTGTTTGGTTGAAGGCTTTACATGCTCCTGTGGCTGATGGGGAATTCCTACACCCCCTATATTCATAAAATATGTTCCAAACCAGCTGGATAAACTTAAAGACATGCATGCTGGGGTCAAGCTGAAAGCGTTTTCTCTTTGGAGATACGAGGTACTGCATTTGTTTTTCATAACTTTCTGCATATGAGGCAATTTTCCTTCACACAGAGAGCAGGGAGTGTGTTTCCTTGAAGCAAAAAGTGGCAAAAAAAAAAAAGTTGAGGGTCACGTCGATTGGGATCTCATTTTTTGGACTTTGAAAAATGTTGTATTTGAATTCAGTTTGGGCACGAGGTCTGCGGCGAGGTCACGCTCAGAGCTATACATGTTTCTGTAGAAATTATTAATTCCATCTGTGCAGTTAAGACCAGTAATTGTCCCTACTGTGGGAATCATTTACTTCTGTAATACTTATATCCAGTTACAGTATGGTGCAAGTACTCACCTTGAGAAGCTAAAATGTTGTGTTTTTTTATTTTTAATTGAGGTAAAAAAAACCTGTACAGGGAAATTCTGGTTTCTTATTTCTAGGAAAACTGGGAATATTGTTCCTTTAGAAAATGATGACATCTCTTTTCATCTTCTTCACCACCTTAACATCAATGTGTTGTATTACAATTAAGCAAAAATAACAGTCAGTGCTAATAACAGCTGACAAGTCAAATATCTATGACATGTATGTGTATGAAAATATTATAACTGTGCATGCTTATCATTGCTTATCATGTTGGATTTGGTTTATTTGTTACTAGATACATCAAGATGAAGCACGATGTCTTTTATTCAATAAATAAATGTGGTTGATAAAAAGCCATTGCAAGTGAATATACAGATAATGCAAAATGATTAATCACGTGTAAGGAAGATTGGGAAGATTGGGTCTTTTTATGTGAAACTAAAATAGTAAAAAATATAATTAAATAAATATATTTTATTCATTTTCATTTTAGTGATATTTAGGTCTAAAATTGTATTAGTTCAAACCAAAAAATAAATAAAAAATGGTATCCATCAGGTCTTTCTAAATGTAGGTCAGATTATATAAAATTATAATAAAAATACAATTATTTTAATTATAATACAGCTGTATATTTATTATTGTTTTTACATAAAGCAGTTCTGCCCTTAGGTTTATTGAATATGTCTCCACTAATGTGTTGCTGCATTATTACCTCGTGCATTTACAGGAACACAATGTATATGTATGACACTAGAATATGAATAAACAGCATAAATATGAATTTGGCATAACATTTTAATTCATTATAGTCATGGCTCCAAAATGTCAACCAGGGCACCATTTACATCCTATAAATATTTCCGCCTCAATTATGTGTCTCCTTAAAATATCGAGTGAAGCAAATATTATTTTCTTATTGCCACTTTATACTTTAAAACCCAGCATAGGGGTGAAAAAATAAAGGAGATATCCCCTCAGGAACACAGGTTATCTTTTCTTTTATCTGTTTGAGGAAGGGGCTTTGCAGTGTCCTCCCCCAGTAAAACAAGGATGAAGGGAACAGGGAGGAAAATAAATGATATTGTTACAGAGGTATTATCCTTAAGCCTGGCCATGATATTTGAATTGTATTGGTGAATTGTAATCAGGTATTTTAGCTTAGTGCTGCTGCTCTCCGTGTTGAACGCCTACCATCTGGTATTGGAGCACAGTGTGACAGACAGAGAGCTGGAGAAAAGGAGGGTGGGGGGGTGGGTTTAAGAGAGAGAGGAAGCTGTTATCCAACTGGAAAGCCTGCCGACTTTAGTTTCCCAATCTCTAAATCTACACATTGTAATGTAAGTCCACAGACAGGAAGCCCAGAGCAAACAGTGTCGGTATGAGCTGCAGATCCTTCCAATCACCAGCAGGAAGTGGGCCGCGCGGGGGCTTTGGGTAGGTAAGGAAAAAGAAACAAAGCTAGTGTTTCAATTATTTGCCATTTTAGCCTCAGTTTTTGTTATTTTCCTTTTGTAGCTGGGGATAATGTTCTTGGTCTTGCAAATAAATGACTTTTTTTTAGGTACAGTCACTGCAAATTCATTCCAATAAAGCTTTTTGAGATCATATGTGATAATTCAATAGACACAACTTAAAAAAATAAATAATAAAGTAGGCAAAATTATAAATAATACAGCTGTTAAAACTAGAATTTGACACAAGACCAGATTATGGAAAACAATCCACCAAAGTCAATGCAAGTATTAATAGGAAAATAATTACTTTGTTGATCCGAAATAATAAAATCATTAAGTTTTTACAATCTTTAAAGGTGGAAGAAAGCATAAACATAATAAAATAACTAATATAATCTACTTTTTCAATATTGGTACAACAATTTATGAGTCTAATACTCAATATAAAGATCATTTTGAGTATTTTACTATATATTATAGTAGCAGAAAACATACATAAATATATGTGTAAAACATGTTGACTTTTTTATCTTTTTGGTTTGGGTATTCTGTTTTCCCTCTTTATTTGCTTTGGTTTTTACCAAAAAAGGAATAAGTCTGCAGCTTGCAAATCCAATGCATTTGTTCAGCCAACTTCTTCCAAATGCTGGAGTCAGACCGTCTAACCTTTCCCTCGAACTCACAGTCAGTTCCAAAGCTGCACATTTGCGCAATACCAAGAATTTCATAAAAGAATGTCAGCGAGGTGAGCCAATAAAGACATCTGTGATGCATCAAAGTTTGAAAAGAATCTGTATCAAACATGATATACAGTGTGCATGAAAGAAAAATCACCTTTAATGTCTTCAAATGCATTCACGAGCTGCAGAAATTAAAAATGACTCCACAAAACTATATTCATACTCCGTTCTCCCCCAGAGAGAGTTAGTGAAAAGGCTCATCTGCACCGGGGCAGGCCGGTTTGACCCCGTGACCCCCGGCCTGTATGATGAGAACTCTTGTTTCCGTTGAGCCTTGTTGCGTTGGGTCCCTCTCGGCTGGATCGGACGCCTCGTCCAGGGCTGCAGCCGCTGCTCGAGTGCCCTCCAACCCCCCCTTCAATCGCTGTGGATGAGAGACCCGGAGTCTAGAGGGCCCTTCCATGGGGAAGACACGCATGTGGATGATCCTGAAAGGTGCAGGAATATTGTTTTTGGCAGGGATTGTGGTGCAAATATGCAATATATCTCAAATCCTTATTATGGCTGCCGTCTTAGTTTGACAATTTCAATACTCTATCAAGAATCTGAAAAGCAATTTATACTTTTACCGCTACTACAACACTGTATTCTTCATGTTACACTTCATTTATTGAATAAATACTGCTACTTTTCTACCCAAATGTGCACTTTTTAAATTGGAATAACTCTTAATTTTAAATATTACATGCATGCAACTTAAAAAAAATCAGTAATAATGTAGGCAAAATGATATATAATACAGGTGTTGAAACTAGAATTTGACACAAGACCAGATCGTGGAAAACAATCCACCATAGTTAATGCAAATATTAATAGAAAAATAAGTACTTTATTGATCTTAAATTGGGAAATTATTTTTTTTAAAGGTGGAACAAAGCATAAATATAATAAATTAAAATAAAACAACAATGCTTTTATTTTTTATTTTACTATTTCTATATTAGTGCAGGCAAATTAAAGGACATGAACCACAATAATACTCATTATAAAATGTGCAAGTGTTTTATTTTTTGTCTCCATCTTCATTTTTGCTGTGTTCCCATCCATGTGATGAATACTCAGATTAGCTTTTTATAAAGTTTATTTTTGCATTACCCCCCCCCTTTTTTTCCGCGGCCTCTTATCCGTCCGTCTGTAACCGGAGCTGAAATGAACATCCTCCGAACATCTTATCATGGTCAGCGAGGGTCAAACAATGAAAACACTGATTATCTGCAACAGCTCCGGGTCAGAGTGAGCGACCCCGACAATTAACAAAGGGAGGTGTGTGTTCTGCGAAGAGGGGGGGTGAAGTTTTCCTTTCCTTTCTCTCTGCCTCGCCACCTATCACAATTCATTACTACAAATTAGGGTTCAATAAAATTGCTATTCAGAGATAATTAGGAGTTTGGGGAGAAGCGGGGGGGTGCTGGAGGGTTGTGTGTGTGTGTGTGTGGGGGGGTGCTTTCATGTCATCGTGACCCAAACCAACAAACCAAGGGTCTGCAGCTGGGACAAGTGAAGTGAGACCCTGATCTTGCCCCCCACCACCCCCTTTATTATACACAATAAGAAAACACACGCACACACACACACACACTCCCCCCCCCCCCCTTAATCTCACCTGCTGAGTCGGGAGCTGCTCCAAATGAAATTATTTCAGGCCTCTGTTTTTCCTTCAAAAAAGGGGAGCAACAGTGGTCCCACATAAGGACTAATAAGGTTGTGTGTGTGTGTGTTTGTGTGTGTGTGTGTGTGCGCGCGCACCAAGGTTTGTCTCTCATTAATTAACACTTCCCTGAGAGAGCAAAGCTACCTATCTTCGCATTTGAGAAGGAGTGAAATATTTGTGGGGGTGACAGAGAAGAAGCAGTTCTATTTAATTAAGATGCAGATTGGAATCCTCCTGTAACACCATTATTATTTTTATAATTATGCAAATATCACAACTAATTGGTAAGAATAAAACAAAAGTGTATTGTTTGTAAAACGTCTGTGCACAAAAGTGGTCAACAAAGATTATCTTTATAATTCAATTTATCTTAAATATTTAACCATTGAGTCAGTGCTACCTTTTATCCTCTTTTCAAGGTTATCCTCTCCAGTCAAAAACTCTTTATTTAACAGCAAAGCAGAGAGACCCTCAACAAGAGCACGACGTTTTTAAGTGAATTACTTGTTTGAAGTACTTTATTTCTTGAGCGGACCAAAAAATATATAGGAAGTGTTTGAAATCAACTAGAGTAGATACGTTCTCTTGAAATTAAAATAGCTTGCAGTGTTTTCAACCCTAATTTTTAATACTCAAGAGTTTTGGGCTCAAGTCAGTAGGGGCTTGGACTCGGTCCGAAGGGTCACCGGTTCACGTCCCGACTGGAGCAACAAAACAATGCTTTAAAAAAAGGGATGTGAGCTGTTACTGTAGAGGTGTCAGTTCACCTCCTGGGACACTGAAGAGGTGTCCTTGAGCAAGGCACCGCACCCCGAAATGGCTCCCCGGCTGCTCCCATCCTTTAAATTTGACGTATAAGCTTGATGTCATGACAAGGTTTCAGCTCGAAACCTCACTTTAGTGAAAAGTCAAGCAGGAAATCATACATTAGCTTTGAATATTTAAAAAATAAAACCCAAAATAATCAATTTTTCCTATTATTGGCTAAAATCTAAATCATATAGACATGTTTCCACTTGATGAAAATGTATTAATTGGATGTTTTAAACACATGCGCTTCGTAAAAAAGAGCCGAGCGAAGACAACCTCCATGGATTGTCACTTTAACAAGTTGTGTCTGTTCACTTTGGCGGCTGCTCCTGACATTCAGCTGCTCCGATGAACCCGTCAACTTTAGCTCTACTTGTTCTCTCTCGGCTGTTTGTGCCCTGCATCCTCCTCCTCCTCTCTGTCTCCTGCAGCTGTCTGCGTGCCACTCTGGCTGCGGCCCCAGCGCCACTGCAGGGGCCGTGTGAACCGGCCAGTCCGGTCACCTCGCATCAGTGTCGGGCTGGAATGCGCCGTGGCCCTGGCCCTTGGAGGGAAGGGGGTTGTCGACTGAGCAGGTGCTCGGTTAAGGGAAATGGGAGGAAATAATGTTGATGTCACGTCCTTTGTGGTTGGGAGGGGGGGGACATGGACACCGAGGGACACTGAGAGCCTGTGGGTGTGCCTCTCTAGAGGTCACCGTGCCAGATCAGAATCACACTGTGAGCCTTTACTTATTAAGTGGCTTTCTGTGCACCCGATGGTCAGCCAGCAATACACGACAACCAAGCCTGTTCCCCCGCACAAAAAGACCCCGGTAAAGAGACACCGGGCCCCTATTGAGACAGCCACTCTGCCGTTGTGTTCCTCCCTGCTCCTACCAGCCGCTGCGAACAAATATGGCACATGATACCAGAGGTGTAGCATTCCTTCCCCCTTCTGACCTCCGTTGCTTGTTGAAAGAAGTCCTTTACACACAAAACAGACTCTCTGATCAGCAATTATGCACTTTAGAGGTATTAAATACTGCTGGGGGGGGCAGGGGGCCTCAAGGGACCCCCAGCAGTCCGTAAATACACTCCTGGAAAATGAAAGCCTGCCATTTGTAGACATTATTCATGCATTAAATGTAAAACAATTATGCCGCCGCTTTATTTACCTGCTGTGTCTTGTCTGGTGCGCAAAGAGGATGACAACCCTCCCAAGTTCTCATCAGCTTATCTCCTGCTCTGTATCTATATTTACCACCAGCACAGATCAGAGGTCAGCCGCTGCCTAAGTGGTGAACTGGCACAAAAGATTATCATCAATTAATATACCATAATAACTGGGTTCACTTTCATATATGCATTTGTCTTTTTAAAGTGATCCGGTTTGGCTCTTCCGTAATGTATGCTAATGTGAGTGAAAACACTTTGGATTGTCTCTGAGGAATAATAACCCATATTGGGATTCATACCGGCAGCGTATTCTGTTTTTGGCGCTGAGAAAAAGTTCTCCAGCAGCCAGGGTGTCTCACGGACTTCACGTGTTTTATTTTGTTTCCCCAAAGTTGTCTTAGTGGAGCCAGAGGAGCCCATTATTCCCAAAAAAAGCAGGGATCCTGACACCGGTTTATAAGCTGCATTACATTAACTCGCATGTAACTCCACTTCAGATGTGAGGAGGAATGATCAACCTAAACTCAGCGGGGCCTTGCCATTGTTGGCTACTCACAACGGCTTTTGAAATGTTTATCCGTGTAACCTAATTCATTCCCAGCTGCACTGGTTGCACGTTTAAGAGATCAGCTGTAAGCAAAAGAAAATAAATGAAAAGGAAGAAATCAACCCACTGCATAGAAATGATGGGAAACAATTGCACTTCTGCTTTTGAAGTTAGACTATTGTTAGTCTTCAAAGTTATGTCTTCCCTTTTTGTTTTACATCAGTGTGTCACTTACAAGTTAAAGTTCACCCATAAAGTGGACTTTTCTTTACCTTTGACCTTTTTTTGGCCTTCAATGTTCAGTTTCCTCACTGAAGAGTTCCATTTACCTCTCAGTTTGGACTGCTTCTCAGTGAAGTGTGGGTAATTTTAGCAGCAGATGGTGGCAAAGGAAATAACATTTATGACCAAGCTTTAACAAAGTTTTTTTTTTGGAGAAGTGTAGGGAACGTCTTCTTGCTCAGGGACAACTCAGTAGCACTTGGTCTTTCGGGGATTTGAACCGGTGTGGTTCGCCACCACCTCTGATTGGTTATATAAGGAGTCTTCAAATATTATTTCAGTGTCTAAATGTTATCACACGTAGCAGATTGTGGAATCTTTTTTAGTTGTATTCCACTCATGGCAGTTATGATAAAACTACACTTTAAGGTGTTTTTGTTTTGGAGCACATGATGAAAATGAGCAGTTAGAGATCGTCTTATTTGACCTGCCCCTTGTCTGTCAGTCACAGCTGCTTACAACACAAAGAAAAGGCAACACAACAATCAACCAGCATCTTCACACTGTCTTATTATTCCTTCTGTATACATTTTCTTACAGCCCTTTAGATCATTTAGTAGAAGAATTTCACAGTTTAACGGAATTTCTGTCACAGCCTGGTCCTGGCTAATTGCCCCACTCCCTCAGCTGATGTGTTTCCCTACTTGTTAGTCACCTGCCTGGCCTCAACGAGTCTCAGCCATCCCTAATCATCCCCCCTCCCCAGAGTATATAAGCTGCTGTTGCCTTGGTCAGTGCCAGTTCGTCTTGTCTGTCTACCAGCATTCACAGAGGGATCCTAGTGTTAGCCACAGTCGTAGCATTTAGCTGCTGGTTGTTTGTTGTTGCTTCAGTCTGCTTTTTTGGACTTTGTCTGTTTTCCTTTGCTTCAATTTGATTAAAGACATGACTGAAATCCTTTTTTGTCTGGTTGTACTTTTGCGTCCTACATTCTTGCTGGTGCCAGTGGTTTTTGCCTGATATTGTTCTTTCTAGAGGAAGTTGTTTGGTTCTCTACAAAACAAACTGTGGCTTCTCCCTATCTTTAGTCAAAATCAACTTGATAAAAATAACGAAAATCATGTCCCTAGAGCAAGAAACTACAACTATGGGGCCTCATGGAATCAGTTGGCTACTCAAAACCTCTTTTGAAATGTTTATCCAGTTACCTAATTAATTCCCAGTTGCACTGGATGCAGTTTTAAGATATCAGCTGTAAGAAAAATGAACATACATGCAAAGGAATTTTTTTGTATTGACACACCAAGCCATATTGGAAGATTTGGAACATCTGTGGCCTAGCTTCGTAAATGTTTTAGCATTTTAGCATTGAGGTTGATTGGATGTATAAGGAGGCTTAAAATATTATTTTACTGTCTAAATATTATCACAAGTATAGATTTTTGAATCATAAAATGACTTTTTAGAAGGAAGAAAACATTCAAACGTTTGATTCTCTACAAAACAAACATCAAACTGTGGCTTCTCCCTATCTTTAGTCAAAATCAACTTGACAAAAATACTCCTGTCCTTCGATCAATGAATTATAATTATTGGGGCCTTATGGAAGCGGTTGGCTACTCAAAACATCTTTTGAAATGTTTATCCATTTACCTAATTCCTTCCTAGCTGCACAGGATGCACCTTTAAGAAAAGGAAGATATAATCCACTGCATATACAGTAAATGATCTGAAACTGCTTTTGACATCTATTGATGCTATTGTTAGTTTTCAAATTGACTTCCCGAAGTGCACTTTTCTTTTGTCATGACCCCAAGCCATATAGAAACATTTGGAACATCTGTGGCCTAGCTTCGTTAAAGTTTGAGCATTTTTGCTTCACATTTGGTGACTGGTTCTACTTCATTGAGGTTGATTGGATGTATAATGAGATCTAAACGTTATCACACGTAGCAGATTTTGGACTTTTTAGAAGCAGGAAAACATCACGTTTGGTTCTCTACAAAAACAACCTTCAAACTGTGGCTTCTCCCTGTCTTAAGTCAATATGAACTTGATAAAAATAGCAAATCTGGCATTAAACAAATTCATGTCTTCAGATCAAGAAAAACTAGCTATTGAGGCCTTTTGGAAGCGCTCGGCAGTTCCAGCTGCATGTCGCTGAAGCACCCTGGGCGAGAGGGTTTGCAGGACGGCGTGAGTGACGCGGCGCCTCGGTGCGATGAAGAGAGGGGAAGTGACAGGAGACAGTTGCTACACACAGTGTCAGGCTGGCAGTGTCACACCTGGCAGCTGTCAATCACCACGCTCCCGAACACCTCGCTCCCTGGTATCGCCGGAGCCGCTGCCAAACATGCCTTGAGTGGTGTCATCCATCCACACATGAGCACTGGCTCACTCTGACTGCACTCATCCTGTCACTGCAAGTCAGAGACGGGGAGGGAAAGAGGGGAGAGAGAGAAAAAAGCGGGGAGAGGGAGGGAAGCATCTATTTACATATGGAAAGGTCACAAATAGCCTGCAGGCACTGTGCTAATTAGAGAATGTGGCAAAAAAAACTCCAAAGATAAATTGAAAGACAAAAATGGAGAGTTATCTAAGTATGCTGGTGTAATGAAAGTGGGGATAAGGTGAATGAAAGGAGAAAGGAGGTGGCTTTCAAAGGGAAAGTCTGTCCTGAAGGGAGAAACCCGAAACAAAGAAAGCCAATTCTGAGTGTAGCTGCTGCATCATTTTAGGAATTGTCTGCTCACTTTCGGGTTGAGAATCATTGATACAAGTGGGATAAGGAACCCACCTCCTGTAGTCTTAGCGATGTAGCTTTAGCGTTAGCACAGGTCTCCACCAGCAGACAGTGACCATATGACGGTGTTCAGATGACCGGGCTTGTGTGATCTCCCTCAGCCAGATAAGCGAATCAACCTTTATAATTCATTGTGACAAGCTGACAGGCAAAATGAGTGTAAAATGTTATACTTCCATGAATTTTTGTGTCAGATAGCCGGCTGTGCACTTGTTTTTCTGCGTGGCCATAGCCGAGGGCGCCTTTCTCCGCGGGCGCTTCCCGGACTTTGTTTCCAGGCCTTCAGACACATCGCCCTTCGCCCTAGTGAATTTGCTGATTAATTTTGGATGCTCCCCTTAATTAACACCCCAAAGGAAAGTGTAGATTTCCTAGCCCGCCTTTTGCTGCAGAACAAACAAAATGAGAGAATCTAGAAGAAGGATGACCTCAGGGAGACAGACGTGCTGATGTCCAAAATGACATTACAGGAGCGATGTGAAGGCCGCGTGATGCCGAGGCCTAGACCTGGATGTAGGCGATGCCTCAGGAGCTCCCAGGCCTTTTAATCAGCGGCTGGAAACGAGCTCCCTATTAGTCTCATTTCATTTGCTTTAGCGTCGGTAGAGAAGCAGGCCTCGCATGATGCCACCCGACGCTTGAAACATGCTGTTTTTGTGCCAGTGCTGGTGCCGCCTCCGGCCCACGGTCATTAATTGGTGCCACTCTCTTACTTCCAGGGAAATTGGCAGCTGACGGACAGGAGGCGAAATAAAAATTTGATTTCTTTCTCCTTTTTTTGTCCCCCTCATCCCAACATCAGAGTGGATTTCACTAATTGGGTTGAATGGCGCCCATCTCGTCCCTGTGACAGCCACACAGGACGCATGGGAAGCTGCGGGCAGCTTGGAGAGCTCTCACCCTGCCATGCCAGCTCAGAAGACAGGCTGGCAGGAGGGGGGCGAAGTTTGCAAAAGACAAGCCCGAGACAAAAGAGCACAGCTAGAGATCACACGCTCACTTTTTTTCCGGGGACCTTGAACAAACAAACTTGCACTTTGTGTCTCGCTGAGGGCAAGATGATGCACACATCATCGCCCAACCAGAAGGTAGCAGATCAGCTCAGGAAAACATTGAGGATAAAAGTCCTCCGTGGCCTCTGCAAAGTCACTACATCACTTCCAATGGTTGGGCTAAACACAAATAGCAATGCAAACGAATTGGAATGTGAAAGGAATGCCAAATTTGGTATTCTTGGCATGCAGAAATTCATATTATGGCATTAAAATCTGCAATTTTCCACACTATTTTGCAGTTTTATTAGCTTATACACTTCTGGATTCTTGTGGCCAACAGAAAAAAATCTGTTTTCATGTATGTGTCCAATCCAATGCATTGGGATCACACAAAAGGCGGCAGGAGATTCCTCTCAAAATGTATGAAATGTGAATGAAATACTCATTACTTACATTACTGCGGATGAATACAGTATCCAATTAGGGCCATTAAAAGCTCATTCGATCTGCGTGCCTCCAATAAAACAGACATGGATGTTTGAGCAGGGCGTCTCAGCTCCACACGGGGACAATTGTCCACTTTGTGTTCGCTGAGATTCAGGGAAGGGGAGCAGAATTCCCATTACAAAAGGACAAGAAGTGCAGGTGTAATTGGGATATTTGGGAGTGTCTGGTTTCAGGGCCCTGTCGGAGCCGTGGTGAAATGAAGCCTGTAAGACTAGAGCGACTGACCCCCCCTCTGCTCCCTTTCTCCTCGCTTTGTCTCACTCCTACTGTACTCTTGCTTATCTGTTTTTACATATTCTCTTGCTTTCTTGCTTTTATCATTTCCTAACGGGGACACTAGCGGGCCCCCTCCTCTCACCGGCAGCTTGATCGGGCAGGTATAGCTCACAAATGAGATCAATTAACGTGTCCAGGAGGGGCAGCTACCGGAGGGTCCGGTTGCACTAAACGATCTCCTCATCTTTTGTTTCCCTCCGCGGGATTCCATTTGCAGCCTCATCACTTTCCCGGGGTGGAACAACGGGCACGATTGTTGTCAACTCTTAATGGAGAAGGCCCAAGAAAAAAGCCTGGCCTCCTTTCCCCTGGCAGCCTGGGTATCTCTACTATCACGACTCGCCGAAATGAATCCTCGCCCCACCTTTTCTATCCTCTCACAGGACATCAGCGCTCGATTTGTAGCAGATTTCTCAACCTCTAATTGAATGACTTTGGCGCTAACAAGGAGCTGGCACTGTTGAAGGCCGAGCAGAGGCTGGGGCTGGGTCCCCCCCTTCAGATACCCTCTCTCTCTTACTTGAAGACATGTATGAACACAGTATCAATCAATCGATGTCATGCTTTACCTGCCTGTCTGTTTACACCTCTTTTTCCCATATTCAACCTCCTTTTTCCGGACAAATTGACAGTCGATTTCACAAATATCATCCCGAGCAGCTTGATGGAGAGAAGTGAAGGTCTGCAGGAAGAAATCACGCAGAAATGGGGGCAATTATCATGAGTTAGAGAGGCCGGGGGAGCCGGTGATGGCACCCATCGAAGCCCCCTGAGTTTAAATCTGCTTGATGAATGTCTCTCATCTGCCCCCCCCCCCTTTAGTCTGTCCACCGCAGTCAGACGGGATTGTTTACTATAACCTTGTAATCAACCTGGCTTGGTTGACAGCTCACCATTACCCCTGATAACAGGTTCTGCTGCAATTTGGACCCCAAAGAAAATATATATATTAAAGAAACACACACACACACACACACACACACACACACACACACACACACACACACACACACACACACACACTCAGGGCCCCTTTTCTGATTCCTTTATTGATAGAGCGCTGGCCCTGTTATCTTTGCGCGTAATTTGTTTTCAAGAACTATGATTTACATTTCAGTGAGATTACACCTTTTAATGCTACACGCGGGCGAGAAGTGGGCAGCCGCCGAATACTCCACAGGAGGAGGAGGAGGAGGGATGGAGGTGGAGTGTGGAGAGAGGGAGGGGGGTTCAAACGATGCATTTCCAAGTCCTCAAGTGGAGAGGATTACAATTACAATTAAAAATCAAAAGGCCTGCATGTCCATCAAACGACGGCCCATAACCCTTTGTGTACCGACTGCCAAATAATTGTGGCTAGTGGAGGGTTGGCAGATGCAAAACGCTTTCCCCCGCTTAATTGTGGCTTATTACCAGAGCTCGGGATATTACGCAATACGTGTTATTTCAGGCAAGAATGCAGCTTCTAAATGGCATGCTAATGTGAGTCTCTTGGCAGCACGTTAAAGAAAATCCATGCATCGCCATTAAAGCAACAGCGCGGCCGAGGGCAAAGGTCAATCAGCTTGTTTTGGATATCACCTTGATGTAGTACAACAAGTTCAAGCTCGACTCCAGCTGCCACTGAGAGACTCGGCACAGGTACGGGACGGAGTCAACAGCTGATCTGCATCACATGTGAGGAATCTATCAAGAAAGAAATGGCATTACTTACAAGATAAAGGAAACATTTAAGTAAATCACATTGTGATATGGCAAATGTATTATCATATGCACAGTGTAGATGTGGAAATGAAAATCTTAGGTCCTGAGCTCCTCCAACAATGCAACATATAGGATTTAAAAATGAAATAGTGCGAAATGAAACAGACTAGGTTAAATTTGGAAAACATAGTGCAGATTCAAGGGATTTATTGTCATATACACAATAGCTATTTTGCATTGAAAGTCCCAGGCTCATCCAACAATGCAACATACTTAATAAAAACAAATAAATAGAATTAATTCAAGAATAAAATATAGTGCTCATCACACAAGGGTGCATTAAAACGCAGAAAAAGGGTATAACTATTTAAACATTTAAACATGTGAAATAGAATACTGTGTTGTATTTCTGTATATATGCAGAAAGTGCTAGAAGAACTATCAGTCTGTAAAAAGATGACAGAACCCTTATTTTATAGTTAGCATGAGCTTTAAAAATATAGTTTACAGTGTATTAAACTCTGTGTGGCGGCTGAAACTTAGCTGAAAATAGTCGTTGAATACGGTCTTTTATTTCCCCTCTCCATAAATATGAGTCTCCACTGGTACAGTAGCTTTTTACTTCCAGCCCCCTCTTCCACGCATCTTAATCATGTGCATTATTTCAGTAATTCAGATCACAACATTTTACATAATTCTTTGTTTATTCATTTTTCTCAGACAGTCAGTGAAATTATGTAAAACACGCTCTCAATGGCTCTCGGTGTGTGTAATAGAATGCATTTTATTCTAACACGTTTTGCTTACTTGGAGGCAGAGTGTCCCATTTAAATAAGAATTACACTTAAATGTCACATGGGTTTATCTAAACGTATAAACAGTGCATTTATTATATTAAATTCAGTGAATCCTAAACATGGATTGCGGGAGTGAGAGACGTGCTCCGAGGGTTATGACTTACTAATGCCTATTTAAATTGTAAACGCTTCCTTCCTCTCTGTTTTATTTACTCCCCCCCCCCACCCCCCCACCCCCGAAGATGACATGGCACCTGAAGAATTGCTCTTTGAATTTCCCTGCCATTGAGACGGGGAGAAACATCATTTGCTTTTTGTTGAATTAATTCACTCATTAGCTGGCAGTTTGAAAGCTGCAGCTCCTTGAAAAGGCTGAGATAATACCATTCAGAGGAGCCCAGTGTGTCCTGATAGCGGGCAATCTATGGCCTAATCATTTTCTGGCCAAATTATAATACAGGGAACCCTTATTCAGCGAGGTAGAAAAGGTGTGAATGCAGGAGTGAATGGATGTCTTGTTCAGAATGACAGCAAAACAAGGAGATTGCAGGGGAGAGGAGACTGGTTTCCCTCATCAGTGGCCTTTGTGTGGCTTGAGTCAGCTTTCCGAGGAAAAGACGTTTGAACTCAATCATCTCTGGCTCTCTGTGCACACACACACTCTTCATTTAATGCAACAAATAAGAAAAATCCTCGAAAACATCATTAATATTTGTAGTTTATTACCAGATTGCATAAAACTCATTGTTTTCATTTGCTATAAATGTCATTTTTGGAACAATAACATCCCCATGCATTAGCATTAGCACACATCGCCTCTCTTTCACACACTCTGAGGATTATTTCCATATGGGCCAGCAATATAATAGCAATTGGGTACATTAGATCTCTTCCATACAGATGTTCACCTCAATTTCTGCAGCAGTTTGCTCCATCTGTGTTAACAGTGAGCTGCTTAGCACACGGCTGCGTGAAGGGAGGCATATCAAGCATATGGACATTTTACAAAAGGTTACCCTGCATAAATTAGGTTGAATGGCAATCTGTTGAGGAGAGGTGGCTCACTGTGAGCACTAGGTGGTTCCCGGCAAATATGGATAATAAAGGCATCTGCTTTTATAGCCAACACCAAGTATTTATTTTCAAATGTATATAGATTTTCATTTTTGCAACAACTAAATAAAGAGTCAGGGAATACTGTTTATTTAATTCAATAATGATAACTAATTACTTTGAACATTTGCTCTAAATATTTGATAAAGAAAATGCAATTTGTATGATTTTAGAATTTATTTATTTTTGATTTGTTTTAAGAAATTATTTGCAAAGCATCCTTAACAAAGTAAACACAAATAGATATGTAAATTAACTACATAGAAGTTGACAAATCCAGTAGAAAATAATAATTATAATAATACAAATAAAATAATAAAAATAAAAGAATGGATTTGAGCAAATAAAGGGACCTTATTCAAGTAGTTAATGCATTTAAATACAACTATAAAACGTGTAAGTATAATAAACTTTCACACAAAGGTGTAAAATTCTTGTATTTGTTACGTCCTCATCATTATTTTGCACACACACACACCTTGCTGATATTTCATTAGAGGATAACTGCTCTGGTGACAGCTGCACAGCAGGCCGAGCCTCAGATGTTATCTCATCTTAGAGTGACATCTAGTGGCTGCTATCGTCATGACAGCCCCACATGTAGTCCACAGCACATAACAGGCAGATTTTACATGACTTATCCCAACCCGGTTCCTTCCTTTTTCTGTATATGTGTTCCTTATTGTAGTAAAATACACAAAATGCTCCTAGGGGTCAGGACGCCCCTCCTTCCTAGGGGTCAAACCCCCACCTGAGGGTCTTAGGGTTGCCCATGAACTGATCAACAGATAGGGTCTTGAAGTTCTGCTACTATTTACATGACCCCCCCCCCCTCAGAATACATGGCTATTACATTGTTACTCACATCATTTTCATTATAATTTTGTCTTTTATGACATTTTTTTTGTCTGATCTCTCAATCTCACACACACACACACACACACACACACACACACACACACACACACACACACACACACACACACACACACACACACACACATTTTAAAAAAATGTGTTTAGCCTCCATGTACATTTTGTAATATGTTATTTCGCTGTACTCGTAAATTGACCTTACTGTCTTCTGTGTATCTGTAACACTGTACTTGTATGCACTTGTCTTGTAAGTCCTATGCCACTAAATTAAATAAATAGATAAATTAATTTAAATATATATTTTTAAAAACAGGGATTCCTTCTTCTGTAGGGTCAAGTAACATTAATGCAATTTAAGATCAAATTAAGATTCAATTTGTACAAAAAAAAAACTATGGTCTGCACGATTTAGAACAAATGTTGTGTGACATATTGTACTCTAACTCCTTTCCCATTCTTTGTTTTTATCCTCTAACAGCTGTCGAGTTTGCAGAAGAACTTGGAGGTTTTGAACCCGACAAATGATCCATCTGTTTCTAAATTTGAAATCCTAAAAAACTCCAGGAACAACCCACGACTCTTCTGGATAACCGCTCTTTCATACGTCCACAAACCCCTCTAATACATTCGGTCTAATGTGCCAGTGTTTGCTCTCATGTGTGAGTTCATCATTGTGGGGGTGGTAAAGATTGATTAACAATAACAGCAGCTGACTAGGCAGGAATAATTCACCCAGAAACAAAAGCGTCTGTGAATTAAGAATGAGGGACGAAAGGAGGCCGCTTCCTATGTTTTGGCTAATTGAAGCTTTGTAACGCAGATTGGGGCTGGCTGGGTTCAAAGGCGTTCAACGGCCGTCCGGCGGTTTCATTTCGACGCTTTGATGTGCGCCGCTTTGATACAAGAGGTCAGTGTCTCTGGCCGAGTGGGCTTACCAGACACAACAGGCCTCTGGGAAAAAGCGCAACCGGGTCACAAAAGGAAGAAGAACCGAAGGCTGAAGTGGATTCATATTCATGGGAGGATCACACATGTACAGTAGACAATAGAGCGCTTTCAGGTGATTTAACATCCTCATCTGGAGGATTTTGGATGATACACAACTCTCTAAGACGTGATCTTTCGGGAGGACTAAAACGACTTTTGTACCATCAAACATGAAGGGTCTCCTAGCTTAGCAGTAGCCTTTGTATGTTCTCCGGGGATCTGTATTGACTCGAGTTGAGTGATGCTAGCAACCCATTGAGAGTAAGAGATAATGACGCAGGAAGACGGATGTTCTCCGTGCTACAAAAGCTCCTCTTGTCTTGGGCAGAACTTATAACCAGTGACACCCAGTCGAGCGCTCCCTTTAGTATCGCAACAGAAGGCAAACAGCTCTTAACTCACCCTTGCGACGCCTTTTCATGGCCGCCGCCCTTTTGTTCTTCAACATAAAAGTCTGTGAGGCTAGGAGACACTTTGAATAACATGCTGATCAATAAAGACCATCTAGCACGGAAGGGAATGCTGGGTAATTTAGATTGCAGGTCGCTGAGGTGTCATCGATAGTGAGAAAGGGTTAGGGCGTCCTCATCTACGGCTGATTTGACCACATGAAGGTGCGGTTATGTCAGGCCGCAGATTTGATGGGGCTCAGTGCTCTGGAACTTCAACATGACTAAATGTCCTCGTAAGTTGATGGTTTGAATCTTGAGGGGGGTGAGTTCAGTAGGAAATAGAGCCTTGAGAAAGGACCTAGATCCCCTGTTGTGCGTTTTATGTTGGTTCAACAGCGTGGACACCGATTTTTCTGTTAGTTTAAATGCATAGCATTTTCTGGATGGGCTAAGGACTCCAAAAACCAGAGAAAAAAGCAAAACCCGATTTAGAGATTCACTTTTATTTTCAATTCTTCTGTTATTTGAGGAAAAGCATCATGAACAGAAATCAAAAACAAGGAATTCATTTTTAAACATGTACATTATGCTAAATTATATAGAAACTACTCTTGATTGATTGAATTAACAGGGTAGCAAATCAATGCTAATGTTAGCTTTATCGTTAGCATTGCATGCTAGAATGAAATGCTACTTTTAAGGCAAGGACACACTTTATTATTATTATTTTTATTATTATTATATAAAGAAAGATAGCTTTGAATTGAATTGGTCTTATTTTGATAATATGAGTAAAAGGCTTGATATTGTTATTTCCTCTGTGTCATGTGACAGCAGTTTTGGGTAACAGGATTGCGTGCATGTTTAGGGACACAAAATATGTTTATGATTTAACAAACTGCTTTGACCATTACAAAAGTCATATAATAGCAAAAAAAAAAGTAAGTAAAAAGCCTATTGTAAAGTCACCAAGAAGGAGGGACGAGAGGAAAATATTTTTGACTCTGTTGTACGGAAGATGGGGTAAGGCAAGAAGAAAAGCAAACAAACAAGGAGTTGGAACTGCTTTAAATGCCAAGTTGACTCAAAAAACCTCAAAAACTTGTCCTTTAAATCAAAGAGTCAGATCTCAGTGTGCAGGCCTCCATGAGAGGATATCAGCCCGCTCCTTTCACTCTCTCCCCATGATGAGCTGTGCCACAGAGTGTGTTGTTGCCTAATTCCCTCTAACTACAGCCCTGTGTAATCACACACCCCAATTAACCAGCTCGGCTCCCCCGTTTCCTGCACGGTGCACGCCGCCCCGTCTTCTCGCCACACCGCGTAATTAGCTTTCATCTGGAAATGAAAAGAAAAGGAGCACCTCAGCAATTGTGCAAGCCACTCTTCTCTGTCTCCGCCGTCTCTCTGGCACTCTACTCCTCCATCATAATGGCCTGCAATTTCAATCAGATGGATTTTTATCGCTGACACTAAGAAGAATTGGCCCCTCATCCTAGTCACTCCTTCCACCTCCCCCAAACAAGCAACCCGCCTCATTTGATAGCTTATGCTTGTGAGACAGCCATCAAGGAGAGTCCTTGTTGTGACGGAAGGGGGGGGGGTCTGATATTTACAAAGGATTACATTCCCTTTGGTGGATGTGTGTGGCATAATGGATGGATCAGGTTGTACCAAGGTGTAGTGCTTATTAATTTACATTCACCTGAAGCATTTCGTTGTTTTTAGCTGTCTGATTCTGACATTTTCCTAGACGGGATTGACCTTTTTAAACCTGTCGTTTCAATATTTGTTTTGCCCATGTGCTGCCTGTGTAAAGACACCTTCTATTATCCATGTATACCATTTAGTTCTAGTGTGAAAATGTCTTTGTTAAACGTGTAAAGTAAGATGATCTAACACTTTGAGGACTGTAGTATCATGTGCCAGTGACATGGAGGTGCCTGATCTTTTTGTAGTTAGCTCAATTCAAGTTATACAACATAAAATGATGCCTGTAGTGCAGGTATGAAGAAGGATTAGAACATTCAAACGTGTATGAAAATGATACAACTAGGAGCATCTAGTGGCTACATCTGGTACTAACCTGTGTCTTTAAATAGATCATTGGTATTATATAAAAGGTCAAGATGTCCTCCAATTAATGATATTGGACATTTCACATTTCTGAAACTGTACTGTACATTAAAGGGTCTAAGAGCTACCATATGATAGAGGCGGATTACAGTTACCAAATCTGGAGTGGTATTACTGGGCAGCTCAAATCAGAGCAGGGATGTTTTATTTTGAAAAATGTTGAATACGATCACACCTAATTAATATGCCCCTAAATGTATATACTCTGCAAATTAAGGACAAACTACTCAAACACACGAAAAACCCCTTTCTTAAAAATACTCGAATGATTTGGTCCAATGTTTGTGCATATTTGGGAGAGTCTCCCGGATTATCACAGTTTTCCCCTATTTTCGGTAATGATGACTTCCAACCTGGTAGAGCAGACTCAGGATTCAGAAGCTGGGCCTCGCAGGGTATAGCTAAGATATCTGACCTCTATAATGATAGCTCTGTTCTACTGTCATTTGATGAACTTAAGTCCAAATAGGCAATTCCTTCAAAACATTTCTTTAAATATTTGCAATTGAGAAGCTTTATCCTGAGCAGACAATGTAACAGCCTGAAACTGCCTCCTCTTTCCACTTTAGAAAAATGAACACTGAATTTGTTGTACTCCAGGGGGCAGGTTTCTTTATTGTATAACCTCTTAGTAAGTACATCTACAGAATCATCACATAACATCTTACTGTTATGTCTCGTCAAAAATGTTAGTCGTGTCAAGTTTGTTGTTTGGGTCATCATGCCCCAGGTCCCACTTCCTGTTTTATTGTGGTACTCACCTTCTGTGTCTCGTTCCAGGTATCTTGACTCCCTATCACTGCCCTCGTCAGCATCAGCCCCGCCCCTGATTGTTTCCACCTGTTCCCTGTTACCTCATGTTTAAATAGTCCTGTCTCCCCCTGTCTTGTGCCAGTTCGTCTTGTCCTGTCTGTGAGTCAGTAACCAGCATACCAGCATTGTGTTTATTGATCCTCCATGTGAGGGTCTTGAGTTCTTGTTTTTGTTGTGCATTTTTTGGGAAATAAAGTATTTTTTAATACTTTAACTCGCTCTCCTGGGGTCGCTCATTTGAGTCCTACTACCTTGTGTTTAAAGTTTGTGACACTTACGAGCTTGGAAGACACACTTGCAGCAGAATGTAACAGAGGAAGAGTGGTCAGAAGCGTGTAGTTTAGCTCAAACACAAACCATAAACGCAAACTCTAAACTACTACAATACAAATGGTTAAGTAGACTGTACATTACCCCAGCCAAGCTGCACCGTTTTAACCCCAATATTCCTGACACTTGTTTTAAATGTAAGCATCAAAAAGGGTCTTTATTTCACTGCATGTGGGAATGCGCACAAATACTTGCCTTCTGGAAGAAAGTGTGAGGGACTGTTAGTCGAATAATTGGTGAAGAGGTGCCCCTTAACCCCAAAATATGTTTATTGCATATTTATCCAGAAGATTTTGCCACCTCTAAAAGCGTGAGATCTTTATTGAATATCTGTTTTTTGGAGGCTAAACGTTGTATAGCGTGTGTATGGAAAAACGGAAACAACTTGTGTCATAGCACAATGGCTGAAGGGAATATGCTTTTACTTTGCTCTGGAGAAAGATAAGTTACACAACAACAAACAAGCTAGACAAGATTTGGAAGATCTGGAGTATTTTCTGTGATTTTCTTGAGAATAATAATATTGACATGGCTGGAAAGATGAAGGTGTAATACTTTACCTTAACTGCTCATTTCCTGTATGTGTACTGCAGTGATGAATAGGCGTAGGTCAGTGTGGTATATGCCATATACATGTACACGGGGTGCTGGTTCAGATCCGTCACTTGGATCATTGGTTGAACACCACTACCACTCTACTATGTCCTGAATACCTTTTTTGTTAGTTTGCTTTTCAACTACAGGAAGTGGCAATGGCACAGAGACTAGACATACGTGACTGTAACTTAATATTAAAGCGAACAATGAGACACAAAATAATCATAAATAATTAAGAATGAATCTAAACATAGACTATAAACTAAACATATAACAGAAACCTGATAAATAACTTAACTTGTGTAAATGAACAGATATGACGTGATGTTACATATTCACTTTCAGGCTTTAATAAGTTGCCTTCAGTTGATCTAAAAAGTTTGTCACTTAGTTAGACAGATTCTCAGCTCGCTGTCAGCGAGAAGCCTCCTTGCCGATGAAAGGAGAGATAACATCATCAAGAAGTTATCAGCGGCGCGAACGCTCCTTGCAGGTACAGTGGTAATGTGACACGAACACCCCACTAAGGTGTCACCAGGAACAGTTCCAGCCCGCTGAATCATTGTTCAGTCACACAAATGAGCAGCCTATTAATGATACAGCCCTGACATTTAACATATAATAAGGTGTTTCATCTGCTTCGGAGGCCATTTTCAGGGGGAACGAACCGAAGACCTTTCAGTTGGAAAAACTGTCTGAATTCTGGCCGCTCTTTGTCTCTTCACCCTCCCCCTCCTCCGCCTCTCAACCTGTTTGTTCTCTTATCTCTCCTGGTCCTGAACCGATCGATGAGGCGCTCGTCAGCCCAGGGATGTTCATCGGCTAACGCTTGCTCGAAGAAGAGATTGGCCTGGAACTGAGGAAAAAAGCAAGAGCAAATAGAGGCTCTGCACTTAAACAAACACTTGGAAGGATTCAGCAGAACTGCATGGACACATGTCTGCAGGAGTGGTGGAGCTAGAGCTCACACAGGTCCAGCTACTGTCAAATAAGGTTGGAACCTTAGCGCCGTTAGCACGATGTAGATCAGAGGGGTACAAAGTGAGCCTCTCCAGGGAGATTTGTCCTTTCTTTCTGAACTTTAGTCACAACTAATACACTTTTTAAGACAGAACTTTGTTTTCAATGTATTTTGTGCGGTCTGAAATGACGTCACAGAGCTATATTAGGTTATCAAGATTCAAGATTCAAAGGTTTTAATGCACAGTAGCTACAGTGTAGGAATGGCAATGAAAATCTTCATTCATCTTCATGAGATGATCCTCCAACAACGCAACATAAGACAACAATAAAACAAATAAAAAATACAAAAATAGGATAAAAAAATATATATATATTTATATATACGTAAATAGAGTATGATATATACAAGAACAGAATTAAAAATTAAAACTTGTACAGTACGATGAAACTCAATACTTGTTTTTAAAGTGATCACTATTTAGATAAATGTTGTGGGTTATGGAGGCACTCTCTATGGTAGAGGTTGCAGAGTATCCTAGCTATAACTGCTCAAAACTGGGGGAAAACAGGACACAATTCTGGATTTGGGAAAACTGCTGTTAATCCAGGTGTTAAGATCTGTTTATTTTGCCGTTTTATTTTATATAATGTTTTCCCTCCTTGTGTCTTGTCTAGTGTTACTTCCTGTCTTTTAGTTTCCCTCCGGTCTGATTGTGTTCACCTGTTGCCCCTGTG
Organism: Eleginops maclovinus; assembly: GCF_036324505.1. Taxonomy (NCBI): domain Eukaryota; kingdom Metazoa; phylum Chordata; class Actinopteri; order Perciformes; family Eleginopidae; genus Eleginops; species Eleginops maclovinus. Next base: position 8,023,763 of record NC_086372.1, read on the forward strand.
TTCCTCCTCCCCTCCGCAGCTGTATCTTGACCCTTCTCTGTATTTAGTCCTGTCTTCCTTTTGCGTTCCCTGGTTGGTCGTCGTCATTCCAATGTTTGTTCAAGTGCGGACATCTGCTCTCTCTGAGATGCTGCTGATTATCAGGTATAATAACGGTGCTCTCCTTTAGTTAATTTTAAGTTTAGCATGCCAGCAGTAGTTCTGGTTTCGAGGTGACTCTTTGATTCTTAACTTTCCGCTGTAAAAACCGGTGGGCAGTTAGTTGGACATCATGATGAAGCAGTTTTGTAACATTTCATTAAAACAGTGTTTTTCCACTCACCCGCCATTTCACATGAGTGAAGCTCATAGAAACTATCATCAACGGAGGGTGGGGGGGGAGAGCGAGAGGCATGAATATGTATCTGAAGTCGAGAGGTAGGAAGTGTTTATATGATCATTTGTTATTTCAACACAATTTCCACTGAATAATGTTTCCAATTGGGTAAATAACAACACCCAGCAAGTTTCTGCGAGAATTGATCCAGAGCAGACATGGACAGATGGACACGAGTATGCTAACACATCCGGAGACACAACTTCTGATGTCATTACCTTCTTGAAAAACAATGCAGTAAACATATTTATGCGATTGACATGCTCTTTCAGTTTCAATAGATTCTGTTTGCATTCGTTTTCCTTCCTCTCTTGTCAGACCATTTATACAGTGGCTTCTATTGTCTTCTTGAAAGTGAGATGGTGAGTGTAGGAGGGTTGATCTTGTGCCCTTTGATGTCATTCAATCAGCACTGAGTAGGTGGGACGCACATGTAGAGGAGAGCCGTGTTTTGATCTTTATCTTTTAAGTCCAACTGTCCCTTTTTTAGAAAGCTACAGAACAGCTGGTGTCTCCCTGGTGCTCAGCAGACTCCAGCTCTCCCCTTTGTAGATCTTAAGATTATATTGCAAGTGGAAGGGATTCAAGAGAAGCACATGCAACCAAGAATGAGAGAGTTGACGAGGAATCCTTACTTCTGGAAGTGTGGGCAAGTGTGTTATGACTAGTTGAGTGAAAAACTATTCTTGTTTCCAATAGGAAAAGGTCAGCGTGAGATGAGAGTTAGGAGGAACAACGATTGGATCCGTGACGTCATTATGGCCAATCCAGATGTTGTTATGCTCATTTGGATGTTGATGTTTTTTTGGCAAAGCTAGGCATCCTGTAACTTATCATGCTATATGATGTCATCGAAAATAACTATATATACGTGTCATATTTGACACTGTAATAAAACTAACCTCCTCCTGCCTCTCGTCTGATGGTTTCCTACATAAGCAGCGCTCCAACGTGGGTCATGGAAGACATTTGACGTCTTCAACCAACCGAGAATCGCGCTAGAAGCCGCCCAAAAAACAAGGTATGACGTTTTATGACGAGTGTTGATTAAATGGGTAGTCTGTAGGCCTGGATACCACAGCTGTTGTAAAAATCATCTTCATTTGTAAAAATTTGAAAAACTGACGACCGTAGACGTCACATCAGATCGAGGTGGATCTCCTTGTCTTTCGTCCGGGTTAGGAAAACCATTTACATAAGGATTGGGCAAGAACTTCTTCTCAAGGGGACATATTGTCACAGTCTGTCGGTTTCCTGTTTTACTTGAAAGGTGTTCCCTCCATGTCTCATGTCAGTATCTGATTCCTGTCTCTGTGTTTTCCCTCCTGTCTGATTGCTGATTGTGTTCACCTGGGGCCTTTGTGTTTCCACTGCCCTCCCGAACTGTGTCTGGTCTTCTTGATCGGTCTTGTTTGTAATCAAGTTCTGGGTTTCTGCTGTGGGTTCTTTTTGCATTTCTTAGGGATAAAGAGGTCTTGTTTGTATGGCTTGTATCAAATGACCTTGAATAAAGTTTGTCTTCTGCCCTGTAATCCGAGTGTACGAACGTTTTATTTTGTCTGGGTTCTACAGTTACTCCACCTGTAGCCAGCTCCAGTGGCTGTCTGCTCTGGGCCTGCAGCCAGCATCCCCGCAAGTGTTAGACCCTAAAATCAACAGCGCCTTGGCACCAGAGTGATGGCAACACCTCTTGTTTATGAGGTTTGCATACAGAGGAAGGGCTTATCCTCTTAATAAATAAACCTGCAACCTAAAATCACAGGAACACAGGAGGGATCATTGCTGCAGCGCACTGCACTCCCCTCCGTCAGAGAGGGATTATCCCTTTCACTTAGTGCGCACGCCGATAATTTCTCCTGCCAGGTTCAACTCCCAGAATGCACTGGGGAGATTGGCTGTCTGTTTCTCCTTTCTCCTTGTTGCCAGTCTCTCTCCATACCTGGCTCCCTGACTTGTTTTATCACACGAACCCCGGTGATTCTTCCTCCTCATCCTCTTCTTTGATGGTGTTTTACAAATTCCCTTGGCAGGCTGCAGAGCCGTCTTGCTGGGACTCAAGGCTGCACATGTGTGTCTGAAAACAAGATTAAGGTGCATGCCTCTCGTAAAACAGGTGTTGTCAGCATCTAAAAGGTTGATTTTTGGCCCTGTCATGCTTTTGGGGGTTTTCTGTGCATGTAACATTATTTTAATTTAATGATTTAGTTGGTAGCGACAGTGCTCATTGATTAACAGACAAATTGCTGTAAATAAGCCAGAGTTAGCTGCTATGCTAATTTCCATCTGTTGTCCCTAGCCAGATCTTAAAAGGCACCCTAAGATATAAAAATACATTAACTGATAACAAATAAAACACTAATTAAAAAGACATAAACACACCCTCAAACAGACACACGCCTCTCACTTCACCCTCCACATAAAAATGACAGCATACAGTAGGTTACAGTGTGAATAAACAAAGCAGGGAAAGAGAGGAATAACATAACATGGCTTTAAGCATTTGGTGTGTGGTTACATATATGATGTTCCCTAATCCACAATTTGAGTTTGCTTTTGAAAGTTGTAAGGCTGTTACACTCCCTTAATTCATTGGGCAGACTATTCCAATAATTGGTGGCTCTAATTGAGAAGGCTGTGTGTCCAAACTTGCTCTGTCTGAAGTACCTTAAAGATGAGACAGGCATCAGAGAATTGTGTAAAGTTTTGAAAGTTAAACAAATGATGCTTTTTCACTATAAGACAATGGTGATAACTATTTGCCTTACGGTCCAGTGGTTTTAGTGCTTGCTTATAGAGAGATTCAATTGGTTGCAAAGTTGTTTTATTACCAGCTAGTTAAGCAGTAAGAAAAGTGAGAGAAGAGCAATGCATGCAAGAAATCTTTGCAGCCTTCATTGGCAGGTATGGTCTTATGCGCCTGGTCTGCAAGGGCTTAAATCCCTTTGTTCAGCCTCAGTTAGACACTTTAGTTTACTTCCGTAACAAAATCACATCTCTATGTAACGCTTGCGCTATTGGCTAGTGCTCCAGCACATTGTACGAGCTAGGCTAAGGGGCGGGACATCTTTAAGGGGTTGACACGTCAAAACAAAGCCAGCCAGCTGACCAAGCAGAGCAGACTGGGCTCTGGTTTCAGACAGAGGGTGAAAAGAGGTGCTGAAGCACAGGCAGTATGAGAAAAATAAAGAGACACTACATACTGATATACACCTGAACATCAGCAGGAGAGGACTCTTTAAAGTAGAGACACTACATACTGATATACACCTGAACATCAGCAGGAGAGGACTCTTTAAAGTAGAGACACTACATACTGATATACACCTGAACATCAGCAGGAGAGGACTCTTTAAAGTAGAGACTCTACATACTGATATACACCTGAACATCAGCAGGAGAGGACTCTTTAAAGAAGAGACACTACATACTGATATACACCTGAACATCAGCAGGAGAGGACTCTTTAAAGTAGAGACACTACATACTGATATACGTACAGAAGGTCACACACTCACTCCTCTGTTGAAAGTAGAGGGACACTGCTCGCCTCTGACCAAACTAAATATTCCAATGGCATGTCCCATCCACCCCAAGGCACTATGGGAAATTACATTACAGTTCAGGAAGCCAGGAAGGGAGTATCCATCTAATGTCAGCCATATGTAGACTTCTAAATCGGTGAATGAGTGCATGTAGGTGTCACGGTAGCACAGTATACAGACAATATTATATGTTCACACCGCCGAGTTACTATCACCTTTCAGATGTGTGTGTTTGTATCCTCTGTGTGTTTACTCAGCTCAGTCTCTCACCTCCAGCTAATTCTCACACTCCGTTGATGAATTCCATAGTGCAGCACATCGGGCTATAAATCGCATAAGCCGGAGAATGCACTAAAGTAGGTATCGTGGTTTTCATGCTCGCTCAGCAACTTGGAAAGCAAATAACAGGTGTTGAGCAGAAAGAAAACACACATTTGACTATCCAGGTAAAAATGATGTGAATCCTTTACGTGTAATCATGGCTTTAGCTTCATATAGCTAATGTTGCGCTAACGGAGGCACTAGCTCCAAAAGTAACTTAAAGCCATTTATTTGAATATTGGTATTGTCATTTTCATATCAAAATGGCCATTACTCATTACTCCCAGATTTCTAAGGCCCTGCCTGTAATAGACACACACTGCTAGCTAGCATCTCTAGCTGCTACATTTTAGCAACGTAACGGCACATTTGATTTATAAAAAGACAGGAGTGAATTGAATCAAACTCCGATGGCCACTTCCTTTCAGTTTCACCCACGGCTGACCTGACTTTTTTTCCCACCTCTTCAAGCAGCTCCCTCACTCCCCCCTCCCCTCTTTGTAAACCTCTGTGCGTGAACGCGGCAGGAATCACAAGTGTCGCCGCCGCCGCCACCGTTATCCCGTCTCCCTGGCTCATGCGGCTGCTGAGCTGTTTGTTTAGGAATCTGGGCCCGAAAATTGTATTCCATCGACCGTGCTCGCTATCAACACACAATTATCTGGGTTAATCATGTGGAACTGTGGCAAATTCACCTGGGGCTCAGGAACTAATGACATTCGCGTCTGGCCCTGCTTTAGTGAAATGGCCCCAGCACCTGCAGCAGGAACACGGAGATTGCCAAAGAAAATTTGGTCTCATTTCGTCCCCCCCCCCCCCCCCAACCACCACCCATGCAACCCCTCCCCTCACCGACATCCTCCGTTCCTAACCACCATCCCCCTTCCCCATGTCCAATCTCTGTCTCTCTTCCCATTTTTCATCCCACTTCGCCCCGATTTTGTATATCTTTCAGCTTCCTTTTTTTCTTCTCGCCCCGGCGAAAGAGGGACAAGTCGCTCGTCAATCTTCGCATGTATTATCACTATATTTCCAGCTTCGCTACCTGTGTAACACCTGAGAAATAGACGTCAGGAAGTGCCGAGGTGACACAGAAGATGATATCTCACGAAGAATTTGTGACTTTGGTTCCGGACAGAGAGAGACTTGTGTTCTCGCTGTATAATTCAGAAAGTGATTGAGTGCAGTCAGCGGGGTGTTGATGCTCTTTCTCCATCACACTTTTCTCTCCCTTGCTCTCTTTGTCTTTTCTTTCTATCACACATACTCAATCATACACACCACAGAGTCATTTCCAGCAACTTAGAGGGAGTAGAGGAACTCAATGTTCATAATTATACATCAATACAAACATATGTTTCCCAATCACAGATGCCATCCATGTGTGAAATGGGTGTCACACCGTTGGAGGTCTCATTATTTGTGAAGTGTGTGTCTCCACACTTTGGCTGCCACCCACACCGGTCACAGTGACTATCTTATATGCGTCCTCTGCTCATAATCTAAAGCTTTTGCATGCTGAGCGTACAGCATCCTATTTCCAACAATCCTCATTCAACACAAGGTGCGAAACAAATCCTCCTTCCTCTGGGAACGCCCCGGTCAGAGTTATCATTTCCACTGGACAGCAGAAGATGAGCTGTTCAACGGGGCTTCTTTCACACCCTGCATGCTCTTCCGTTGTCTTTTTGCGAGAAATAAAATGACAATGGTGGCGGTGTTATCGCACAGAGCTCGCCTCACTGCCCACTAGAGTCACACTTTGAGATGTAGCCTGACTCAAAGGACGTGGACTCCCAAACTCTCCCACTCGTTGACTACTGCTTCTCTTTCTTCCGGCTCCACCATGGCCATTTTCGGAGGACACTGGGAGGTTAATACTGGGCTTTCTGGAGGATGTTCAACCTTTCATTTAAAACTTTGAGTCAAAGTTTTTATCCCAAAAATGTAGTCAATAAGGGTAGCGTGTTGAATTGAAGGAAGAATCTAAAAGGCAGGTTTAAGGTTCTGATTGCATACGAAGTTAATAGAAGACACAACCACAGAAAATGTGTTAAAACATGCGGTGAAAAAAGCTTACACCAGAGTTTGGTTATCCTCTTATTGCATTTGGAAATTAGCGCCGTTTATCCTCCAGGGAACCGAGGGAAAGAAGTGTCTTCCAATTGTCTTTTTTGTGTGATTTCCTACCTTTTTAGGGTTAAAACTACTTTTTAGTATTTCATTTAATTCTCACATGTGTCCACTGTAGAACACGTGAAGACCATTTTAGTGTGAAAAGACAGCTAATATAAACAGATAAACAACATATGATGCTTATAGAGTGATAGCAATACAGTAATTACACAAGGAATTGATCTGAACTTTGCTCTATATTTAGCCACAGTTGTTTTTTGCTGAACTGGACTCCAGTCTGCACTGGCTGTATGGTCTTCTTGACTATTTTTATGGATGGTCTCCAATTGACCGTACTCAAAGGTACAAACGTTGCATTCCTGAGGCAATTTGCATTTTTCATGGCACCACTCTTCACCCACAGATGGCCACGTATTTCCTGCTTGTCCCTATCTGTCTCTTGTCTGCTCATCTGGGCCTCCTGCATCTTATCTTTTTTTTTCTTCTTCTTCCTCACCCTCTACCATCCCAAGTGTGAAATCCTCATCTCTCCCATCATCTGAGATCGCTTATTTAACTGCTTTCAGAATTAATTATATAATTCCTCACAAGAGCATATATGACTTCCAGAGTAAAAATTAAAAGAAAGAGGAACTTCCCAGCATGCCGTTTTAACCAATGAAATATCACTGGAAAGCCCAGGATGTCCTCTTGTATGCAGCAGGGATTAATAGCTCAAAAAAGTGGAAGAAGATTGATGTGAACAACATGTCCACTACAAAGGACATTGGATCTCAGGAGCTGCTAACGTCTGCCGCCATGTTGTGCCAAAAACAATAGCGTCTGGTCTCGTGTCTCAGAGACGTGTTTGCGCGCAGACATCTTTCTCTGCACAGAAATGTATTCAAGGCCATGATTCCGGGGCTAATTGAAAAATGTTCCCCCAAAATAATCAAATTTAAAGCTTAAGAATGCATTGGAGCCCACATAAGAAGCAGGGCAAACACACGCACACAGACACACAGACACACACACACCACAGCTTGTCTTGTTGCTCTGGAGTCCGTGACATGGTTTAACAGTCTCACAGGATCCATAAAACGCCCCCGAAGGCTTCATATAATCTCTCCTTTTTTTCCTGCTTAATAGGAGATAATACAAGTGCGCACCCCGCTGAATCAATATGCAACAGCAGCTTTAGTTTGATAATTAATACCAATGTCGGAAATAGATTTGTGATTTGGCAGTGCAGGTCTGATATGACTCTGGTCTCCCCTCTCTCTTCCTCTCCAAACAGTCCCCGTTCCACTCTGTATCCACATCCCATTGAACTAATCTCATTCATTTTTTTCTTTTTTCAATAGCGCTAATTCTTTGACTAAAGCCTGTTATCTCATTAAAGGCCCCGCGATGGGATCCGATAGCATCCTGACATCTGTATTCATTCCCCCTCGAAATTAGTCCTGACATAAATTTAATGAAAAAACACTCAGAACAGTGGAGATTAGACTTCATGCCAAGTGTCACAGGAGGGAGGAGGAGGGGGGGGGGGGAAATCATCTATTTAGTTTCATTTTTGGAAGGGTGGATTAGCAGCGTAGTGAGTGATTTTTGACCGAGAAGTCTGGCGTCTTCCCCTCGTGTTTTGACTCTTTTAAACTAAGTCGGATATTGAGGAGTACTTTTCCTGACTGCAACACTCAGGCATTATCCAGTTAAGGTAAGAAATGGTGAGGCGAGACAAAGAGGAGCACCCTGGCCCTCAGTAGATAAAACCCACAAGCTGGAAAGTGGATTTCCTCTCCGATCGGCAACCACCTCACTTCCCATCCCGCCCCTCGCCTCTTCTTCTCATCCTGCTCCTCCCTTATTCCTCCCTTCCTCGTCAAAAAGCCTGTGTCGGCTGTGGTTGATAATTCCCTCTGTCTGAAAAAAAAAGAAAGAGATGAAAGCGTTCATGGATGAAAGAAACTTGGATTTAATCTCTCGCTCGCTCCTCCAGTACACGGGGTGGATCGTTGGGTGAAGAGTGAGGAAGATGGGAATGAGGGGAGGAATAGAAACAGGGGTGAAGCCTATTTGGAGGCCCAGGTGAGGAAAAACGCTGGTCAATAGAGTCCGATACCCTTCCGAATATACACACAGTGGCCAGTGGGGTTTCCTTCTGAGGCCTGCAGGTCTCAGGTATCCGTCATGAAGGAGAGACAGAGAGACTCAGGAGTAGATGACAGATACGGAAATTCCCTCATCATATACACTTATTGAATCCACTTGATTTGCCACATATGGTTGATCCGAGATTAGAAAAAAGATGCACTTATTTAGAGTGCGTCTTTTAATGTATTAAAGCTGCATTTAGCAATGTTATTATGTAAGCATGCACCCATTTCAGCCAATTAAATCAATAACTGGGGCTGCAATAAAGACAATTGTACCGCCATATTGATATTATTCATAAACAGCTGTTTGAATAAGGATTTATAACCCAAGAAAATGCATGTCATACAGTCCCATCGTTTTACATGTAAACAATCTTTTATGTCTTGAAACTGAAGAGCAATGCAATATTTATATGTTTTAAGCCTATTTCTTTTTATGGAGTGTCTATACTAACCTGGGTACAAATAGCAACTGCCTTCTTTTTAAATATGACTATTGATATTCAATATGGTCTGCTCTTCTTAAGCTTTTTCAGGCTTGGACTTGGAATCGTAGGGTCGCAGGTTCAAGACCCCGAACAGACCTCACATATGAAATGTGGACTGGTGCTTAGAGAGGTCCCAATTCACCTCCTGGGCCCTGCTGTGGTGCCCTTGAGTGCCCACTGGACACCCGCAACCCCCCACTGATTGTAGTACTAGGATGGGTTAAATGTAGAAGTTAAATGTCACTGTGTGTGCTAGGCTGTGTGAAATAATAAAGAGGGTTTCATCCTCCGATTCTAATTGTGCTTCCATTCCATCCTCCCTCAGGAGGAAAATCCTAAAAGGCAGATTTATGTAGCATGGTTGTAATTCCTAGACTCCTGACCTCTCATCCCCTTCTGTTCTTGCACCCTGTAACAGCAGCCCCGGTCGCAGGAGTGTTTGAAACTCATACTGTACTCTCAGAGCGGGGCCGCAGACCTCATCATACGCCACTGACTGGTTTGAATAGATCAAATGGAAGGTGGGGAAAAAGGCAAAGACAGGCAGGAGAGGAGCGTGTGTCAGCACAGACCTGGGAAATGGAATCACCTGTGACTCCAAATGATTTAAATGAATGGGGCAAATTACAGAAATGAAAAAAGCAGCTCTTATTCTCTGCCCTTACACCCCGAGAACAGTCATAATAGAGTTCCATAATTCCATAATTACTCATTTAGACTGTGAAACTGCACTACATAAATTCTATTCTCGTCCCTAAATTGATTTTCTGTTCCTGCTTTTGTAATGGCAGCTTGCACAGAATGACACAGCCATCTCATCTTTTTCTGGAATTGTTGTAAAAAGCACATCGTTGGCCCGAGGACAACAGCATCCTTCCAGGAGGGGTGCACAGAGGTGTGGGGGTGTTGGATTTTTATAGCCGGCAGCTTGCCATCCGGGGGCAAAGAGAGCCCGTATGGCAGCCAAGCGTGGCTCCGGCCAGCGCGGGGCTCATATGTATGGAAAACAAGGTCTGGAGAGGGAAGTCACAGGGGGTCACGCTAGTCAGAGAGGCAGCCCCGGGTCCTGGTGCAGGTTAGAAGGTCTTGGTTCAGGAGAAGAGGCTAATTTCTTCTACTTGGCTGAGCAAAGGCCTGAATAATTGCGCCCCCTGGGTCTGCCTCTGGGTAATGTGGAGGTAGAGCAGAGCGTACCAACGCGCACAGCGAGCAAGGGGAGCTTCGAGAAGGCGGTGGGATCTCAGGAAAGGAGGTCTCCAGCTTTCAGTGGCTGCTCATTATCTCTGTTTTTATGTTATGAAAGTGAAATATCATTATAAATGATTATGTGGGCTTCACAGCAAGATACAGGGGAGACTTTCAGATTTTCAAATCACTCTTTTGTTGTGAAAAATGAACTGGTATTCTTCCGTAGACAGATTTTAAGGAATATTTATTTATACATTGACTGTATGAGCTCTGGGATTTGGGCTTATTGGAAAATGTGTTTGTACAGATAGTGACTTGTTGTGTTTTTTCCACTTTGGGACCGTTCAACAAACTAAAACACAACAACAGCATTGTCATTTTTTCAGCTGTAGCTAGCTTCTTGCTAATTAAGCTAATGTGGACTCCAAGACTCTTCACCTGTCTTTTTAGTATCTCCAAAACGGTCAAATCTTTTGGAGTGTCTATTTGAACCCAGGTGACCTTAGCTTGACCACAGTACAGGATACCTGGGGTGCACATGTCTCATGTGCTGTATACACCCGGGAGCAAATAGCATTTTTCACTATTTACACTGGGGACATGAAATGGTCCCTTTTGTCCCCTCCAAATGTTCTGAAAAATAGCGTGCACAAAGACATGTCATAAACAAGAACACTGTTCTATTTCGCACAGGAGAACGGTTCCTTCATTCACACTTTGTGGGTGTATTTCTGGGGACCCAAGGTGTGCAATTTGGACATGTTAGTAGACTAACTTAACTAATAATAATGCCTCCGTACTCTACTGACTCTTAAATGACCCAAACATTCTTGGGGCACTGTTGTTAGGCTTGTTTGTCTGAAGGTAATGTTGTCTTTTTGATTTATTTTCTTCTCAGAGTACCAGAAAGAGCAGTTTACATGTTGAAATAATAGAAAATCTTCTGGGGGAGGATCCTCAGACAACCTTTTTCACAACATGTCAGTGTGCAGGTGTGGGTGTGAAGGCATGGAGAACAGGCATGTGCAAGTCTCCTTGGAAAAGATGAAGATTATTGCCTTTTTCAATAATTTCCCCCCACCACACATATCATGGTTCCTGTAGCCTGACACTGTGAACCCTGAGTCTACAGGTGTCGCTGACATATAGTAGGGAAACTATGTAGTGTGCACAAAAACAAGGGAGACGCACAAAACGGTTTTAATTGTATCTGAGAAAAGTATCCCCACCACTTTACATGCCAAAGTGACTCTCTTGTTGAAACATTTTAAATCCAGAGTAACGCTCTTTTTAGAGTCCGAAATCCCCTAGTAAAGAATCAAATTAAACTTTATGTTTAAATATTTGCAGTAAAGAGAGAGTTGTCTTTGGTCTGATGTCTCTGTTCCTGCAGTAATTCATGTGGACAGTTCTATCTATCGAGGACAAAGAGTCAGCATGTTGATGTGCTGTAAAAGGGTTCCAAGTGCTGTAAAAAAAAAGAAAAAAAGGCTGACAGCTTCAACAGCAGCATGTCAACTCCTGGACCCGAGCAATGACTATTTGGGTCTCTCCTTCTGCATTCACCTTTCAACTCGTGCTGGTGCCGGCTGAGGCAGAGGAGGTGACAGATGTTTGAACAAGGCCAGGGCCAGGGGAAGTGAATGTGACGTGCTCCGGTGTAATTACACTCACCTAGTTCACAGCGGAGATTAAGAAGAGAAGGGATGGAGAGGCACAGGAGCGTCAGACATGAAAGAATATTGAAAGAGTCGCTGATGAGCAGTGTCAACCCTCTTTTTTCCCCCCCTGTTCCCCTCCTCTCCCTTTTGTCACTGCAACATCTCAAGGTCTCACTTCTGTTTGCCTTTTCCAATTATCAAGGTGTGACTGTGGGCTTCCACTACCCCCCCTCCCCCAACCCCTGCTCCTTCAGATATAACTATACTGAACTTGGAGAGAGAAAAAATCCTATGTTTGTTGGGGAAATTACAGGAATTAATTAACACTTACAAATGACTCCCTCTGGTCCCAATGTCACAAAACTCGGTGTACGGATTGATCGGGATTTTAAATTGGATATGAATTCTGTTGTGAAATCCAGCTTTTTCAGCCTTTCCTTTCTTTTAAAGACTTTGTTAGTCATTCTTTTATCACAGCTAAACTTGACTACTTGAATGCTTTCTACATTGGAGTTAGCCAGGCTTCCATCCCCCGGTTCAGAATGCTGCTGCTCGCCTTCTTGCCAGAACTCTCAGGCGTGTACTCGCATCTCTACACCGGCTTCCGATAAAGTTTAGAATGGATTTTAAAATTGTGTTGTTTGCTCACAAAGCCCTTAACGGTTTGGCCCCACCTTACCTGGCAGTACAACATCCTCATGGTCCCTGAGGTCTGCTGACAGATTCTTCCTTGTGGTCCAGAGGTCCAGGTTGAAACAGCAGGGGGACAGGGCCTTTGCTGTAGCTGCTTCCAGGCTGTGGAACCATTTTCCCCCCCTGATAAGATAAAAGACGTACTTTATTAATCCCATTTTTTGCAGTAGCAGCATAAAACAAAACAAGGCATTGCACAGAATTAGAAATTAAAAAGTAGAAATAAACTATTCTAAAATAGAAACATCTCAGAATAGAAATAGAAATAAACCGGCATTAGAGAGTAACAAACGATATATACAAAAAAAAGACCAGACTTGCTCTCACTTTGCCTGTTTTTAAATCTTGTTTAAAGATCCCTTCATTCTCCCGTGCTTTCACAGACCAGACTGTGCTTTACATTTAGGTTTTATTTTCTTGTGTTTTATATTGTTTTTACATCATGTATGAGAGTTTTGAGTCCGTGGTTTTATTTTGTCTGAATGTATTTATGCTGCTTTTTATATATTTATTGATGTACAGCACTTTGGATTGGATTGGACTGAAGCACTGTGCTGTAATACTGTTGCATGGTCAGAACTCCTATCCCGAGTCAACACTGTCCTCTAGTGGCCGTTGTGTGTATTACCAGCCCTGCGAGGCGTCCCTGAAGTGGCCCTCCTGTCACAAAATGGATTATGACAGTCTAATTTATTATTACCTCCGTCCCTCTGACCCGATATCTCAGAGCTTTCGACCTGATGTCCCGCTGACAGGCAGCCGCGGTCACTCTCAATCTACTCAATCCTTCAGCACACACTGCTCTGCCCACTTTAGTCAGGATTGATTCATCAATTTTAATAAAAGCAGAGGGAGAGTACTGGAGTATTAATCACGTTGGGATCTGTTTAATAGATTAGAAAAATCATTCATAATGACCAACTTCAAATTAAGGCTTCCAATTATCCTCCCTGATGGAAGTGGCAGAGGAGATCCTACAGTTGTGAGCACCTGTCAATCAAACTGTCACCCACAGTGTGCAGGAAATAAACAAAGTGAAACTTTTTGCTTTTGATTGCGATTAGGAAAGATGTGTGTATTTAATTGTAAGTTAATTATAATCTACATTAGTTTCCAGGAAAGACAAAGCGCCCTGAAGTTTTTTGGTTTTTTTTGTAATTGAGTTGTATTTTGTCAGGAAGAATAAAAAGATAGACACACGTACAAGGGATGCAGGATTTCATGATTATTCCATCTTTATTTTTTGTTGTATGTGTAGAAAAGTATGCATTATAAATGGCTCATGTCAAAAGATATTACTAACAAAGTGTCACTGATGCATTTCAATATTGACAGGGCAGTGTCCTCTGTATTCCAGGGGGGGAACGACAGATGCTTAAAGTTCAGGAAGTGGCTTTTCCTTATTTTTCTGAGTCCCCTGAACGCTCCGGCCAAGCAGGCCGAAGAGGAGGCCGGCCAGCAGGCAGAAGAAGACGGAGACCGGAGCCAGGAGGAAGGAAGGGCCGTGCTGGACGCTGAGGTGGAAGGAGGGGCAGGTGGAGACTATGTGATGGAGGGCAAACTGCTCCAGAGTGTCCAGGATCTGAATCCAGATCAGATACCTGAACACCACAGCCAGCTCACACCGGCCTGAAAAGTGAAAAGTAGTTAATGCTGGTTAAGTTATGTCCTTTAAAATGCAGCCCGTGCAACTTTATTGCGTTGAATATTATTTACTCAGTCATGCTCCATTATCAATATTACTTTTCAGACTTCACAACTATCATGGAAGTTCTAAAACTCACACCTGGCCCATGAATTAACATCTAAGCATGTTTTGCAATATCCGTAACATGGAGAATACTTCCAGGCTAATGAATACTATCCTCTGTAAAGAAAAGCAAAGTTATAAGAAGGGGAAATGTAAAAAATAGCCCTAACGTTTGATTGTAGTTTTAACTGCATTCCCCCTACAGTTAAAAGCCATTTCTAGTCACTTTGGATTTGCCTTGCTTGTATAAATGTGCAGCAGAAAAGTTCTTCCATCCAAACTCACTTTATTCAAAATAAAAGTGAAGAAGACTCCAAATATGTCAGCTTGGATTTTGAGCAGGTGTGTATAAAATCCTCCACAACATTAGAACATGTAGTGGCTCCTCTCTTGAATCGTGACTCCTCCCCCAAGAATCCCCTCATGAGAGCAGAGTATAAAATGAACCTGGTGGCCCTGTGCTCATCCTTTGGTCCTGCTGTTGTGGTCGGTGGTACAGGTAGGCTGCATCACTTATTATATGGAAACATTGCTCTCAGCGCCGCTAGAATTTTCCTTTCTGGTTCCTTGCACATTGTCCTGATGCTCAGTAGTGTTCCAAAATCACTTCCTCTGTTGAGCAGGGCAGAACCTGAAATGTTTTTATGGTAGGGTCTCCCATGGCAAATTGGTCTCAGGTAAGGGGCCAGACTAAGATTGGTTCAAAAAGACTTCATGAATGAACACAATTGGAAGCGAGGATACCCGGCCCGGAGGAAGCCCAGGGTCCCCTTCTGGAGCCAGGCCCAGGAGGACGCGTCAGCTTGCCACGGAGCCCGGCCGGGCACAGCCCGAAAAAGCAACGTGGGCAACACCTCCGCTTCTCCGTCCCGCGGGCCCACCACCTACGGGAAACAACGATGGGGTCGGGTGCGCTGCCAGAAGGGTGGCAGTGAAAGCAGAGGGTCTCGACGGACCAGACTCAGACGACAGAAGTTGGCTTTGGCCTGGGCGCCTCCCTAGGGAGGTGTTCCAGGCACGTCCAGCTGGGAAGAGACCGAGGGGTAGACCTAGGACCAGGTGGAGGGATTATATCTCTTCACTGGCCTGGGAGCGCCTTGGAATCCCCCAGTCAGAGCTGGTTGATGTGGCCAGGGAAAGGAAAGTTTTGGGGCTCTCCGCGACCCTGACGGAAAAGCGGGAGAAGATGGATGGATGGATGGATGGACTCTCACCCCGTTAGTTGTTTAGCTTCCTGTCTTTCTTTATATGGTGGCCCTGTTCATTTAGTATTTAACCAACTGGGATCCTTTTTGTTTAACCTTGTTTCAGTTTCTTTTCTTATATAGACTTTTAATGTTACATTTTAGGTAAATATTTTGAACACATTCCATAATGAAGTTCATTTTAAACTGTTTTCTAACCGAGGGTTTTATCGTGCAGCAACAGTGTCCTGATTACTTTGTCTTTTTGTGTCTATTTCCTGGGCTGCAAGTCCCCAGGTGGTGGTGTCGGTCCCTTTATGCCCTTTTTAAACCTCCACTTTTAGTATAATTAACCCTTAAACACACCACTCTGCCACAAATATAATGTCTACTTTGATTTTCAATATTTGTATTCATGCTATAAAGATTTTTGGGTCTTTACTTTAAATTTCCCACCCATAAAGGTATTCTGAAATGGTCAAACAATAAAAATAATATAAACTCGTAACTAAGTTGCAAACAAGCTAAAGCAAATTGTGGAGCTGGAAGACTCAAAAACAAGGGAAAAAATGGGATGTTAAGGGTTAAAATGTTGGTTTATTAATATGAATAAACACATATTTTAGGGTTAAGAAAAGCATGATGTGAATGTGACCTTTTGGCTTAAAGCTGCTGCGGATCACCCTCAGGCAGACTCATCATTTACATTATCACTACATGGCATGCATTATTGTAATATTCTTTTTTGGCTGGAGCAAATTCTTCAGGTCATATTTCTTCTTCTAACCTATTGATTTTCTCAATCCAAGACACATCAAGAGCAAGTGGCTGCAGGGATTCGACCACCAGCTGAGACCCTCCACTACTTGCATTTTGGCCCTTTTTTAAAAAATGTGTTTGCATATTACATGTTTCATGGATAGTCACTCATCTGTGTCTCAATGATTGTCTTGATAATTGTTTGGGTAACACATTTCAGGTGCTATTTAGGGGATTTAGCCACTTGTACCTGTTTCCTATTCAATGATAGTGCTAAATATATATTTTGATGTCTTCCTATCCTTCCTTTTTTCATTAAAACCCACATTTTATTTTAAGAATAAATGGATATTTCCACATAAAACATGAGGTTACGTTTTTCTTTCAGCTTAGCCTCGTCATTCAATATTAATTGAAAAATAAAATGAAAGTAGACTATATGTAATGATAAGACGATAAGTGTCGGGGCATTGATTATTTTTATTATATTTCTTGAGCTTGACTCCTGAAACGAGTCAACGAGAGAACAAAATATGGCGATATGTAATTTTCCATGCACTGTAAACGGTACAAATCCTATGTGAACAAGTTATATTCTATTCTATTTCGTATAGACATTTACCAAAAAGACGCGTGAACAGGATAGGACAGGGTCGATCGCTGTGATTTGACTGGACAGATTTAAATGTAATTTTTTTGGGTGGAATACTCTTCTCCTCTCACTACAGCTGGTAACCAATGTAGGTTGTATAAAAACCTAATCACACAGTAATAATAATGCTATTTCAGTCACTTAAGATATGAAAATAGTTGTGTTTCTTATTGATTGTACCACTACCCTGTTAAAAGCATCCATTCTCTTGAATTATTTTATTGCTGTGTTCTTGCACTTTTTCCTTATTCATTTTACTGTATAAAGTATATTGTATGTTGCATTGTTGGAGAAGCAGCAGAGCGCTTCAGCTTGGATCATTTCAATCCTATTCAAATCATGGTCAAGTGTTGCCCTCTGGTGTCCACAATAAGTAATACAACAACACACTTTAAAATGTATGTACCATAGACTGTATATATTCAGTCTATGGTATGTACAGATCATCTTGGCAACCCTTTGTTTCATCTCTAAATTGAATGTTCCTTGCCTCCAGAAAGCATAAGGCCCCACAGATTTGATAAGAGTCTGTGATTGGTCAGTGGGGCGGCACAGATGGCTATTAATCCTCCAATGACGACAGTCGCTCTGTGACGAGGAAGATGCTCCAGATGGTCCTGAAAACTGAGATGAAGAAAATATAAAACATGAAGGATCATAATGCTATGATTTATGAAACAAAATAATACTAACCAATGGCAGAGCGACGCTCAAACTGTTCCATGGGGAAACTGCGTGGCCCCCGCCCGTGATTTCACTATTTCATAAACAGGCAATGGGAAGAGGAAGGCGGCACAGCAGGCCTCTGATGATGGCTGATTAACTAAAGGGAAGGGTTATGAGGCTGCTGTTTGAAACATTTGGAAGCGTAATAAAATCATATAAGCATGAGGCTCTTGCAGATCCAAAGGCCCCACAGAGCGGGATCATTGGAAGCAGCCACGAAAGAGCAGCACCAAAACAGGCCCTCATGGAAGACCCTCACCATAAAGTCTGAAAGATCAGAAAACCAAATGGGACTAGCTTCTCTTGTGAAGAAATAAGATGTCACTGTACAGTCTGAAGTCTACAAGTCACTAAATCAAACTTCCTGGAATATATGAGCCAGAGGAACAGGTGTCCCAGTGTCGGCAGTCTGCTGCAGAACTACAACAGCAGACTGTGTTGTCATCAGCTCTCTGTAAATAGACTGTTTGAAAGATGGTGCACAGGGAGGACAGTGAGCTGGCGCCAGCACACTGTTTGCATTCATACAATAAGACTCTTTACTATAACTGTTTGGTGTTGTTTGTATCGTGTGATAAGTTTGCTGTATTTATTTCTTGGCAGATGCTATTTATACCCGGGTGTCCGTAGCTAACCATGCTATTTACACCCGGGTGTCCGCAGCTAACCATTCTATTGATACCCGGGTGTCCGTAGCTAACCATGCCATTTACACCCGGCTGTCCGTAGCTAACCATGCTATTTACACCCGGGTGTCCGTAGCTAACCATGCTATTTACACCCGGCTGTCCGTAGCTAACCATGCTATTTACACCCAGGTGTCCGTAGCTAACCATGCTATTTACACCCGGCTGTCTGTAGCTAACCATGCTATTTACACCCAGGTGTCCGTAGCTAACCATGCTATTTACACCCAGGTGTCCGTAGCTAACCATGCTATTTACACCCGGGGGTCTGTAGCAGGATGAACCCTCTATTCCGACATGCCCCTATTCCAACACAATTTTAGTACCGCCATTCCGACAGTCTACCCAGGCGCGTCGGGGCATCGTCTTTCTTTCATTTTTGTTTGTGTGTCTTTTTAACATATTCAGTTTATTTTGTTTAATATAATATAGCCTATTGATGCACTGCCTGGTTGGCACTCAATTTCGTTGTTGTCCGACCGTCCTGCATCCGATCTGCAAGGGAGTCGCTCAAAGAAAGTTAAAGCTATGCAAGCCATCGAGGCTGCTCCCCATTCTGCGGAGCTGTAGACCGGAGCTGATGGGATGACGATGGAGAGACTTGGATGAGCGGTGGCGGTGGATTCGGGAGGGCTATCAGAAGCGTCCATGAGGGAGGATGGGGGCCCTGCGTGTCTGACAGTGTCAACTACCACTCCGAGTGCTTCCATTTAAGTGGCGCTATGCAGACCCAATGCACCACTACCACTCCGACAATGGAAAGCATGGGTCATTCTACAGATTCGGTGCCATTTCAGTAGTGTCTTTGTCCCAAGGTGTAACATTGTTGTTACTTTTCAGAATATTGATCAAACTACACCTAAACTGTAACATTTCAAAGTTTCACATGTTTTTTATATGAAATAGAGAATACATATTTAAACATATTTATTTCAACACTTTTATGTTTGCTGTTCTTAAGACTATTAAGAATTCCGCATGTCCCATTAACCCACCCTAACAATAGCATGATGCATTTTGAGTATACAATTTTAAATAATAATGTTTTTTTTTGGGTTAAATTCCATCAAGAAGTCACCTTTTCATTGATCATGCATTTTCTCAAGAAAAGGAATTGAATTTTCAGAGAATTTTAGCCTTTTAACCCGGTCCTTGCGTTTCATTCAACCCCGTAACGCCAACATTCCCCCCCTCCCAATAAAATAATGGTTTGATCCTTTTGACATCATTTATGAGTGAGTGACATCATCAAAGTCTTCAGAACAGGACAGTGGAACAAGAGGTAGGCTTCTCTCTCATTTTCTATGAATATTTTATAGTTTTTATGTACTTATGGCCTTTGTCAATCTCAGGTGTTCAACACTGTTGAGGGGTAAACTCATAGCTAGGAAAGTTTTAAGGAAAAGTTATTTATAGCTGTTAAGTATAACAATATCTAAACTGATAAATGCCATGTGGCACACTGCTAGCTGCTAGCATCCAGAATTAACAACAATTAGCACAAAATATTCAACCCCGTTACATTCAACCCCGTCACATTTTTCAATGTTACGGGGTTGAATTGCTGTTACAGGGTTGAATAGCTTTTACATCTTTGCTATATTTAATGTATATTGCTTGATACACATGATGTTTTGTTATTGTTGTAAATGTTTGTTGTGAGCAGTTTTATAGTATCAACCGAAATAAAAAAATAATTTCTAAATGAATAAGCTTCAGCAGTGACAACGACCTTGTTCTTGTTCGTCACAATGAAGGAATATTACCTTCAAGTTCAGGTTCATTTTACTAGATACTGATTCAAAGAATGTATTTAATCGCCTTAGAAAATTAGCAGGCCATTTACTTGTCTATGCTTTCAGATTCATCAATGGCAAAAACAGCAGCAGAAAGGCAAAGAGAGTACAGGGCAAGACGAAATGCTGATCCAGAACGAAGGGAAAGATACCTCAAGAGTGAACAAAAGAGATGGGGAAAAGATGTTTTAGCAGGGAAGAAGAAAAGAATTGGAGATCTAGACAAGAGAGGTCAAAAGATGAGGAGAAAGGGATGGAGAAAAGCGAAGGAGCGCCAAAAGCAAAGAGAAATGGCGGTTAGCAGTATTGCCACCCCTCCACAAAGCCCTGATAGAGACATGGTGATATCACATGAGCCCACAAGGTTAGGAAAATATATTTATCATGTGGAATTAGTTATCAGGTGTGTCTGTGTGCTAGAGAGAGTGTGAGTGATTGTAGGTTTGAGCGAGAGAGAGAGAGAGAGAGAGAGAGAGAGACCAATAGAGAGTGCATACAACTATGATTTCTGGTAACTTTATACACTCTTTCTTCAACAATTATTTATTTATTACTATTTATTTATTTCTACTGCTTATATACTTACCTTGTTGTGTCTATATGTTTGTTTTAGACAATCTGTGGAGGGGAAGAAAAAATCAAGAAAGACTAAAGACAAATTGAGAAAGCAGGTAACTGAATTACAGAAATCTCTTAATGAAGAGAGGAGGGCCAAAGAAAAATACAAGAAAAGGCTCCAGCGTTTAGGAAAGAAGACAAAACCTACAGCTGTTCCAAGTGATGTCAGAAGATCTGTACTGCATCACACAGCACTCATTGCTCAAATAAAGGAACATTATAAAAAGGCAAAAACTGAAAGAGAGAGGCAAATGATATCTAGAGTAGTGGCAGGTAACATTATTAAGAAATACAGACTGCAATCATTTACAGAGTCTGCGTTGGGTTTTTCAAAGAAACGCTGGAAGTTCACCGGCAGTGTATCTACATTTCAAAGGAAGGAAATCTCAAACTTTGTGGACATCAAGAAGAGGGTGAGGGATTTCTTCACACGTGATGATATCAGTAGAATGACCACTGGCAAAAAGCAAACTAAAACAAAGGACAAACAGAAGATGCAGAAGAGGTTCCTCCTTGACACGTTAAAAAATCTGCACAGGAAATTTCTTGCAGAGAACACAGAGGAGCTGTCATACTCCATGTTCTGCCGCCTCCGTCCTTTTTGGGTGGTTTACCCTTCCCTTGCTGATCGGGACACTTGTATGTGTAAGCTTCACGAAAATCTGACATTTGTCGCAGAGAAGCTGAAACAAATTAAGCTTATTGAATCGTCAGTGCTTGAAGATTTAGTCGAAAGTGTGTGTTGTAGTTCCTTGAATAAGCAGTGTATGTACGGTGAATGTGAACTATGCAAGAACCAAACAGTTTCAGTGTCAAGCTTGTATGCTGCAGATGAAAACGTGGTCTTTCTCCAGTGGATGGTCAAGTCAAACAGTAAAAGTCACTGTGAAGGATGAGGTCAGCAAGACGCAGGAACAACTAGTTGAGTTGTTTCATTCACTCCTGTTCAGGTTTCGGAGACATCTCTTCAACATCAAACAGCAGTATGCTTACTGTCGTGAGCTCAAGAAAAACATGTCTGCAGAGGAGTGTCTTATCCATATTGATTTTTCGGAAAATTTCACCTGCGGATATGGGACTGCGGTCAAGTCAGCCGACACTCGCGATTTCTTGGTCAAGCCAGCAGACACTCGTGTTTCCCAACTTTCTAGTGCACCCGTATTCTAAACTATACGGTAAATTCAGCTACACGAAGTACTAGTCGAGTCTGACAGAAGTTTCTCTGCTTTGTTCCTCTGCTTTGTTCCTTGACGTTGGGTTACTGGAAAAACATTAATAAATTATTTCTGTAAATAACTGGTGGATTTGAATTCACGACGATCCTGACCTCACACACACTAAATGTTTACTGAAGGCTACAAAACTGGGGAAGTTCAACTCTTACGATCCTGATTTACACCTTAAAAGACAAATCTCATGTTGTGTCTCATGTTTTATGTTGTAGCCTATGTATGTCTATGTAAAACTCTGTGTTGTATGTAACGCCTATGCTTCTAGTGTACCCGAGACAAATTTCTCTCGTGAGAGACAATTAAACACTTAGGCTACTTACTTAAATATTTTGATGTTCGAGTTACTGTAAAAACTCAATGCTTCATTATGTCTGAATATGACTGGTACATATGAGTTCACCACTACACTGACCTCTAACCAATAGGCAGGTTCCTGTGTGACGGTCTGGGAGTTGCGGAGCTCAACAGCTGCCTTTAAAATAACTGCTCCAACATGGCTACACGTCTCCCCCAAGCCTGCCATGCAGGTGCAGTGTGCAGCCAAGCCAATGCCATCCTTCTGGGCTATAACCCATGGGCGCAGGGGTGGGGCACGTAGCTTCTGACAGTGTTTAACCTGTGTAAGGACAGAAACACATTGTTTTGCAATTAAGACATTTTTAAAAATGTAATGTTACACCATATACTGCAAGATTTGAAACATTTGGTAAAACATAGCTTTTGGTGTCATTGAACTTGACTATTTTAGATAGATAGATAATGTATTCATTCCAGTGGTATAATATATAATGTTCTTTTCCTTAATAATAAGCAAAATGATGTTACTTCATTTACCTATGTAGAATAGAGGACTATATTATGCATAGTGTGGAAAGATATGGGACAGGTCTCAGTAAATGTTATATCACATAGAGGCTTTATTTGTATACCTCAAGATTTGATAAATTTAGACTTGTCCCATCTTTCTCAATGACAGACTTGTGTAAAGGCAAATAGGTTAACAACCCATACATTTAACATCTAATACTAAAGGAGAGCTAATGAATTTATGTAAGAGGTTATTTCCTCTAGATGTGATTAAATCTGCATTTACACATGTCCCACCTTCCTCTTTGTCATGGACAGGACATATTTCTATAATCCCTTAACATTGTATGGAAAGTGCAGTGGTGTCCTAGTGAACGCCAACGTGTGTAATATGCCTACTGACCACAACCATCATTGCGATACGTTTAGCATACCATGCCTACATGTTTATGTCTAATTCTGATGGATGCAGCATTATGGTAGCTGGGTTCAAAAGTTCACATTTTCACCACAAAAACACGGATTCAGAAGGTTATTGTATGTTCTCAGAGACAGTGGTTGAAATTAATACCTAACTAGCACTGGCATGCTAGTGACATTAAAACGCAATAGTTTCAGCTAGGCGCCAATGAGCTAACGTTAGCAGACACCATAGAAAGCTATGGCCATCAAGTAAAAACATCAAATTAGATACATACCTCAGCCATTACGACCACATTTGATGATGGAGAGGAAAATGTCCGTAGGTCGACGACTTTTCCAGAGATTAAATAGTTGTATGACTCCAAGGATTTGAAAGCCTTCAACTCCTGCGCAGTACAGGCAGACACAGTATTTACGAGGTAATTACTATATCCATATACGTGACGTCCGGTAACAACGATGGGTCCTTGCTTAAAGTGTCAGAATCCAGTTCATAAGGGTCAACCCCGCTGATTAAGCTTTACTTGTCTTTATACCGTGCGAACGAAACAATTATGAAAACTTCTGGATGACAGCTCACTTCACTCACTTCAGACAACTCACTCTCTCAATCAAATCTCCCGCAGAATGTCAACAATATGGCCGCCGTGACGCAATAAGGAAAATAGACTGAAAGTACATTTTCAAATAAGTGCACTTTACAATACTCTCAAATAGTTAACTTTAAGTAAACTTTCCAAAAAAACATTTACAGAAAGTATACTATATTACAATTATTGTAAAGTTTGTCAAAAGTGTATTTATGGAAGATAATGTCAGCATACTTGTAACATATTTACAGAGGGTATATTTCTTTAATAGTATATTTTCAATATACTTCTAGGAATTTAAGTATACTTGAAGTGTACAAAAATATACATTTTTTTCACCTGGGCTACAACCAGCAAAGCCCAGCCATGCCGCAGTGGCAGAGGCCCCCCCAGGTGAAAAAATAGTGTACTAAATATATTAAATGTTATATATACTTAATGATCAGTTTGCTTGAAGTGTGACATTTTGGACAATCTTAAATTGTGCTTAGTACACTTCTTTTAAGTTGTGTAAAGGTACAATTTGAAGTTTACGTCATGCTAAAAACATGTTAAAGTGGAACAACTTCAAGTATACTTTGAACACACTTAAGTACACACTTAAGTACATTTTAATTTAGAGTATGGCACCAGTAGATTAAAAATGTATTATCGAGTATAATCGAATTGCCGTAGAAGTGTGCTTTGTTATACTTATTGATTATGATGATTATACTTTGAGTATGAGAGTAGATTAAAAATGAATTAACGGTATCATGCAAATACACTAACAGCATAACAAGAGTATATTCGTATTGCCGCAGAATTGTGCTTATGGATTACATTTTCTAGACGCTTCTTTCCAAAGCAACTTAGAAGGCTTTATATACAGTACATTTTATATAGACATTGTACATCTACACTGATGGCACACTGCACAGTAGGGGCAATTTGGGGTTTGGTGTCTTGCTCTATTGCCTTGAGAGTGAGGAGAAGTCAGGGATTGAATTTACAACCTTCTGATTACCAACCGACTGCTCTACCGTCTGTCCGATGCTGCGGGTCAGAGGAGAAGTAGACTGCAGCCGTTTGGCTTGGCGCTCAGCACTGCATGAGCACTAAGTGGAGGAGGCGGAGGAGGAGGGAGGGGCGCGGCGGGGGCTTGTGAGCGCCGCGGAGCAGGTCAGGGCAGAATTCTCACAAGAACTGAAATAAATGCCCCGTCAGATATCAAAACACATTCAGGTGGAAATGATGACAGAGATAATAATTTATTTTCTTAAATATTGATGAATGAAGAAAAATTGGGCTCCAGCAGAAAGGGCACTTTTCTCATCCAGGGCAAAAGGGCAAGTGCTTCAGCAGTCTTGCATTTTGCATTTTGTGTGAGTGATTATGGGATTTGTGTTTTGAGTTTTGAGAAAATGGGCCATGCTTTGAAAAAATGTGTGTAAGCAATTCAGAAAAGCTGTAATAGGCTTACTGCTGTACATGTCCTCTGATATCTGAACTTCAGTCAGAGGGTCAAGAAGACAATAGTTTCTCACACCTCTTTGATCCTTATCTACTCTCTGAGCCTGGGCAGAAGAAGTTCAGTGTGTACGTGTGTGTGAAAACAACAGGGGGGTGGGAGGGTCCTTGCAGCAGGAGTTGAGAAGCAGAGAGTGTGACTGTGAGAGAGAGAGAGAGAGAGAGAGAGCAAGATTGGAGTAGGAGGGATAGAGGGCCAAGGGAAGTGTTACCTCCAAATCAACACTATAATGCTTGGCGTCTAGTTTGCACACACACACACACACACACACACACACTCACACACACACCCACACACACACACACACACACACACACACACACACACACACACACACACACACACACACACACGCTATTTTGCCTATTAAAATAGCTTTCTGCACCAGAGCATAATCTGGATCTGGTGGGGCAGGGTCTCATTTGCCCCATTTGAATAGCAGTGTACTCTGTCTGAACACACCAAGGTTTTGGGCATAGACAAAGTGAGCAAAAAGCAGAGGAGTGTGTGTATGGTTTTAATAAAAAGTGTGGCTTACAATTGAAATATGTGTCTGAAGCAGATAATTGTGTTTATAGTTCAGAATTGGTTTAGGGAGTTAGCATATGAGTTACAGGTTGTGATCATTGTTTCATAAGTTCCAGATTTTGTGTGTAAACAATTATGAAAAACTGGGTGAAGTAGCCTACATCCCGCCGCGGCACACACACCTCCGTCCACTCGCCCCCCGCCCCCACCCCCCGCGCGTTCCTTGAAGACAGCTTAACCCTCCTATTACCTTCAAATATTACTTACATCTTTTATCCTTGGGGTCAATTTGACCCCAGCAATTTTGACATCTAGAAAATGATTATATTTAAATATTTTACCCAAGTTTATGTGTCAGGTACTTTAGGTGTGTCTGTTGACCACCTAAATAGCCAATCAAAGAAAACAAACCCCCCACCCAACCCCCGTATACAATCCAGAATACCTGTTAAGCGACACTGGAGAAAAATGCAGAAAACCACAAGTTCTCACTGATTGACCCAATATTGAAAGAGATGTCTTTTTGGTGGTTTCATGGCTAAATAGTATTTCTAAGTAGGTTGCTATACATAACATTTTGGAATGAAAAACAGTTTCTGTTATCAAGAATAGTAACAATCTTTGAAAAATATTGAATATTTGTTATATATTTTATACAATTAAAACAGCCTGGGGTCAAATTGACCCCAAAGAACACTGGTGCGTTAATTCTATGTTTAACATTGAAAAGGGTCAAATTGAGGCCAACGGTAATAGGAGGGTTAAAAAGCACAGGAGAAGGTCACGATTAACAGCTTTGAACTTGTAGGCATCGTTTACAGTACATGGGTAGCGTTTTCGTGTCAGATCATCAGTTTTTTGCGTGAATTTCATGCATAATGGCTGCAAGACGAGGGTAAGTTGCCTATCAATACGTTTTCATAGAAAAATATTGTGTGCAATGTTCAATAGGATCTTATGGGCATCATTGTGTAGTATCTTTTGTACTTAAATTCGAACTTTAACAACGATACGAACAGTTACCTTATGTGTTGATTTAATGTTAGGATCTCTGTGTGTGATATTTCATGAACGCTAGTATAAACCAATGTCAAAATTATTTTGACAGAGATTATTTCGGGATAGGCTACTGTTAATGACTTAATAATATATGAATACATTGCCGTGTATTCTTATAGACCTTGAATGAATCATGAAAACAGGAACAAAAGTGTTTTGCGTCAGAACGCTAACTTAGGCTATATATAAATCTCCTCCGATGTCCAAGGAGCCCAACGAGCTTTAGTTGTTGTTTTTAAATAAATAAACGTATGCAACTCCAGAGTCGTAACTTGAGTTTATTCGCCTAACATATTTCACATTAATATTCGCTCGTTGATTATTAATAGTTTGGCCATCTGCAGTATATCACATTAACTGGTGCTTACTCGGGCATGTAAACCTTAAGTATTATTAGTTAATAACTTTTTTCTCCAAATGTAAACGTCATAGGACTTCACTAGACTCATCTTAAAATGTTTGGAAATGCTCTTATATAAGTAATGTATATATAGAAATCAGAATTGTAATATAATTGTACTCATTTGAAAAAATGTTTCCCCCTTTAGAGTCTTGGTTTTCTCAACCTTTGGACCGGTGAGTTACTAGGACCTATGGTATTAGGCAAGGGGATCTGTTAAATGTTGTCGTATTCATTAAATTAATTTATGCTCATTGGTGTTTTATGCCCCCAACGGAGCCTTCCAGGCAGCGGAGCCTTCAAGGCCTAACCCAAATCCTAACCCAGTCCCTAACCCTAGCCCTGACACTGTTGGAGTGCCTTCCATGCAGGCTGCCTTGAAGGCACCGTTGGGGGCATAAAACACCAATGAACTTAATTTATGCATTGAAATTGTCATGATATATTAAAAGTGTTTGTTAAGTCATCTGTTTATCGTTAAAAGGCTTTCTTAGAGCCTGCATTATATTTATGATTGCTTTTTATGAAAATTTCCACTGTTTTTTTTTTTTTCCAGACCAGAAGAATTTCAAAAACGGTAGCGGATATTGTGGCTGTTGTGAACCGTCTTCAGGCTTCGGCCAGGGGCATTGGGGAAATGTCGTGGAAAGAAGTTTGCTTCGAACTTGGAATTTCCACCAACAAAAACAACAGGGCGAGGGTTAAACGTGCCTATAATTCTCATTCAAGGGTAATGGTTTTACTTTTACCAGTGCAATATTTGATAGAGTCTCTGGAAATGCAACTTTACATAGTAAAAAGCATGGCCTATATGTTATCCAAGTTTAATTTCTCATGAAGCATCCGCAAAGATCTAAGTGAAAATATGTGAACAACTATTACAAAATATAGTTCAAACACTGCAGATGTTGCAGTTCAGACTGTTTGTCAAGACTGTATGGGTGTATAACAGATCACCTTTTGTTTGACATCTCGCTTACTGTAGGCATCCCAACACGAAAGCAAAGCAGTGTACCTGCTGCAGTTTGTGTACCACTGTAGATGAGGGCAGCAGCCAAATGTATTTTAGCCACTTTAGTCACCTAAGAAAACAGTGTCAGTATGAGTTTACTCTATATTTACAATATTTTGGATGGTTCACTTTGCCATCACATAGCCTTTTCCAACAGGAAACTTCAGCCACCATCTATCCTCTCTTCAGTGCCAGCAGACTCCTTGGACAAAACAATAATATTCCTAAACTCAGTTGGATTAAGTCTGATAGTTTAGTCTGTCTTCCTGTGCTAACATTTCTTTTTGGAGCATCATATTATTATAAACTTTATTTACCTTACTAACCTTATTTATTAAATATAGAAATGTTTGGATTTATTTTCTATTTCTCATGTGATGTGCAGATGAGACTGCAGAGAAACACAACAAAGGGGTTGACTGCCACGCCTGGGTCACCTGAGTCCCCGGACCAGAGAACCTCCACACCTGGGTCACCTGAGTCCCAGGAACAGAGAGCCTCCATGCCTGGGTCACCTGAGTCCCAGGAACAGAGAGCCTCCATGCCTGGGTCACCTGAGTCCCAGGAACAGAGAACCTCCATGCCTGGGTCACCTGAGTCCCCGGACCACAGAACCTCCATGCCTGGGTCACCTGAGTCCCAGGAACAGAGAGCCTCCATGCCTGGGTCACCTGAGTCCCAGGAACAGAGAACCTCCATGCCTGGGTCACCTGAGTCCCAGGAACAGAGAACCTCCATGCCTGGGTCACCTGAGTCCCAGGAACAGAGAGCCTCCATGCCTGGGTCACCTGAGTCCCCGGACCACAGAACCTCCATGCCTGGGTCACCTGAGTCCCAGGAACAGAGAACCTCCATGCCTGGGTCACCTGAGTCTGATTGATGACGTTAAAACCAGGGAAATCTATAACCTTGCTCTTTCTGAGGTAATCTGTGCTGGCCTTTTCTATTTCCTCACACTGCCGGACATGTCTTTCCAATGATCTTTGCTCAAAGTAATCTTCATCGAAAAACATCTGCATATCTTCAAACACACATTCACAATGTCTACATTTGCTGAAAGCAAAGCCAACACCCTCTTTAAACCCACACCATTCGTGAACAGCTAAAGTATCTCCGCATAAAGAAACTACTGCTCCAAAGACCTCTTGTTGTTGATTTCCAATTTGTATTTTCACACCACTATACAACTGATCAAGATCCTTCTTTAATCTATCCATGACAGCATCAATTCCACAATCTGACATATCACTCTGCAATGCAACAGCAAGTAAGCGGATTGAAGCTAGTCTGGATCTGAATTTAGTAGGGATGCTCCGATCGATCGGCCGCAGATCGTTATCGGCCGATATTAGGGATGCTCCGATCGATCGGCCGCAGATCGTTATCGGCCGATATTGATCCCAGGGGCGGCTGGCCCATAGGGGGCGATAGTGCACCGCCCTCCTTAAGCCAAACGAAAAAAAAAAAAAAAAAAAAAAAAAGAGAGAAAAGAGTTTATTTTGCCGGTCTAAGTCTTAATAGTATAGTCCAAACAGCAGCCTGAATATCGCTGCGACAATCAGCAGCCTGGATGTCACTGTCCAACCAGTAGCCCCGCCCCCTTGGGGCGATATCAGTCAGATTGAAAATCGCCCCAGGCGCTCTCATAGACTTACATGTTGAGACTCGTTTTTTCAAAAATCGAACGATACAATGCATTTCTATGGGCTCCGGGGGGGCTTGCCCTAACGTGATTTCGTCATACGCAGTTACGCACTGATGCGTGCTCGGACGTACAGCGCGCGCGTCATGCCTGTTGGGTCTGTTGGTTTTCTATACCTTTACTAAACCTGTAAACTGTATAGTGGTAAATGGAATATGTTCTGGAAAATTTTGATTAATTACAGTTTTGATTATAGTATAATTTGATTTGATTATTGCTATGGCATCCATGATGGCTATAAATTGTAGACTGTGCTAAAAGTGATTTCAAGGGCAAACTATTAGATGACAAACTATCTGTTAATGTGTGTTTTATTGTGGAACCAAATGTATTGTATATTTTATGTCTGGGGTTGCATCTAGTGGTTGAAAACCAAATTAAACAATGAGATGTGACACTGTAAAGCTGGCTATCTGACTTTTATTTATTATTATTTTACCCATTGAATGGGTCATCTTAGCCATCATCACAACTTTTGCCCCCCCTGAGAAATTTGTCAGGAGCCGCCACTGATTGATCCTAAACAGGTTGATCGGTGTGCTCTCAAAGTGCAGATCAGAAAAGCCGATCGCAAATATATATATATGTATATATATATATATATATATATATATTTTTTTTTTTACCGGAGACATTCTGCGCGTGACGTATATTATATGAGACTGTTTTGTTTCCCGCATTCCAGCGCGTGGCTAATTAACCTGCGACTGTTTATCCGCTCTCATGAATGAGGCTGGCACAGGCAGCATGAGTTCTCCGGTCTGGAATTTTTTCACAGTTTCCGAAAAAGATGTAAAACTCGCTGTTTGCAAGATATGCAACGCCGAAATACCAAGAGGTGGTCAACAACAACGACAATTTAATACAACTAACCTCATCCGACATTTGAGAACGCGCCACATAACAGAATACGGCGAGTATGAGGAACAAGCCCGGACAAAAAAAAAGACGGCCGCCGTCACTCAGCCCACTGTCAGTGAAACGTTTAGACGTCTGGAGCCTTACAGCAGGGACAGTAAAAGGTGGAGGGATATTACAACAAAGCTCATGGAATTTATTGGACTTGACGAGCAGCCTCTTTCTGTGGTGGAAGACACGGGGTTCCGCCGGTTGATATCATTCCTGGAGCCACGCTATGCCCCCCCTGGACGTAAATACCTGACGGATGTATGTCTCCCTCATCTTTACGAGACCGTTTACACACACATCGACAGACTTTTGAAAGACAATGTCAAATCAGTCAGTTTTACAACTGATATTTGGACGTCGAGTGCATGTCCTATGTCGATGTTAAGTTTAACAGCGCATTTCATCGACCCGAACTTTCAGCGACACAACCTCGTACTGCACTGCCAAGAATTCACGGGGTCTCACACAGCCGAAGCTTTAGCAGGAGTCTTCGGGCGTATGTTTGAGTCCTGGAGCATCCCAAGAGAGAAAGTCCGTGCTGTTTTAAGGGACAACGCACGGAACATGGAAAAAGCCATGAGAGACGCAGCTTTGCCCAGCTTACCATGTATGGCACATACGCTACAGCTTGTTGTCTCTGAGGGAGTACTGTCACAGCGAAGTATTTCGGATATTATCAGTTCAGGGAGACGCATCGTCGGGCATTTTAAACATTCCCAGTTAGCGTACTCCCGTCTTCATGATATTCAGAAGCCACTCGGCCAGACAACCAAAAGACTTCAACAGGATGTCCCAACAAGATGGAACAGCAGCTTGTACATGCTCCAGAGTCTCTTGGAACAGAAACTGTCTCTTTCTGCCTATGCCGCTGATTATGAATTGCCGTGTTCATTCACTAGTAACCAGTGGAAACTAATCGAGAATATGACATCCCTCCTCGCCCCATTCGAGGAGCTCACGCAACAGATCAGCTCATCATCTGCAACAGCTGCTGACGTTATTCCGTCCATTAAAGCCCTCACACGTCTCCTGGAAAAAACAGCTGATTCTGACCACGGAGTGAAAACTTCAAAAACAACATTGCTGGAAGCAGTCCGAAGACGATTTGCTGACATTGGATCTGAAAACCTCTATGTAGTTGCAACTAGGGATGCTCCGATCGATCGGCCGCAGATCGTTATCGGCCGATATTAGGGATGCTCCGATCGATCGGCCGCAGATCGTTATCGGCCGATATTGATCCCAGGGGCGGCTGGCCCATAGGGGGCGATAGTGCACCGCCCTCCTTAAGCCAAACGAAAAAAAAAAAAAAAAAAAAAAAAGAGAGAAAAGAGTTTATTTTGCCGGTCTAAGTCTTAATAGTATAGTCCAAACAGCAGCCTGAATATCGCTGCGACAATCAGCAGCCTGGATGTCACTGTCCAACCAGTAGCCCCGCCCCCTTGGGGCGATATCAGTCAGATTGAAAATCGCCCCAGGCGCTCTCATAGACTTACATGTTGAGACTCGTTTTTTCAAAAATCGAACGATACAATGCATTTCTATGGGCTCCGGGGGGGCTTGCCCTAACGTGATTTCGTCATACGCAGTTACGCACTGATGCGTGCTCGGACGTACAGCGCGCGCGTCATGCCTGTTGGGTCTGTTGGTTTTCTATACCTTTACTAAACCTGTAAACTGTATAGTGGTAAATGGAATATGTTCTGGAAAATTTTGATTAATTACAGTTTTGATTATAGTATAATTTGATTTGATTATTGCTATGGCATCCATGATGGCTATAAATTGTAGACTGTGCTAAAAGTGATTTCAAGGGCAAACTATTAGATGACAAACTATCTGTTAATGTGTGTTTTATTGTGGAACCAAATGTATTGTATATTTTATGTCTGGGGTTGCATCTAGTGGTTGAAAACCAAATTAAACAATGAGATGTGACACTGTAAAGCTGGCTATCTGACTTTTATTTATTATTATTTTACCCATTGAATGGGTCATCTTAGCCATCATCACAACTTTTGCCCCCCCTGAGAAATTTGTCAGGAGCCGCCACTGATTGATCCTAAACAGGTTGATCGGTGTGCTCTCAAAGTGCAGATCAGAAAAGCCGATCGCAAATATATATATATGTATATATATATATATATATATATATATATATTTTTTTTTACCGGAGACATTCTGCGCGTGACGTATATTATATGAGACTGTTTTGTTTCCCGCATTCCAGCGCGTGGCTAATTAACCTGCGACTGTTTATCCGCTCTCATGAATGAGGCTGGCACAGGCAGCATGAGTTCTCCGGACTGGAATTTTTTTTCACAGTTTCCGAAAAAGATGTAAAACTCGCTGTTTGCAAGATATGCAACGCCGAAATACCAAGAGGTGGTCAACAACAACGACAATTTAATACAACTAACCTCATCCGACATTTGAGAACGCGCCACATAACAGAATACGGCGAGTATGAGGAACAAGCCCGGACAAAAAAAAAGACGGCCGCCGTCACTCAGCCCACTGTCAGTGAAACGTTTAGACGTCTGGAGCCTTACAGCAGGGACAGTAAAAGGTGGAGGGATATTACAACAAAGCTCATGGAATTTATTGGACTTGACGAGCAGCCTCTTTCTGTGGTGGAAGACACGGGGTTCCGCCGGTTGATATCATTCCTGGAGCCACGCTATGCCCCCCCTGGACGTAAATACCTGACGGATGTATGTCTCCCTCATCTTTACGAGACCGTTTACACACACATCGACAGACTTTTGAAAGACAATGTCAAATCAGTCAGTTTTACAACTGATATTTGGACGTCGAGTGCATGTCCTATGTCGATGTTAAGTTTAACAGCGCATTTCATCGACCCGAACTTTCAGCGACACAACCTCGTACTGCACTGCCAAGAATTCACGGGGTCTCACACAGCCGAAGCTTTAGCAGGAGTCTTCGGGCGTATGTTTGAGTCCTGGAGCATCCCAAGAGAGAAAGTCCGTGCTGTTTTAAGGGACAACGCACGGAACATGGAAAAAGCCATGAGAGACGCAGCTTTGCCCAGCTTACCATGTATGGCACATACGCTACAGCTTGTTGTCTCTGAGGGAGTACTGTCACAGCGAAGTATTTCGGATATTATCAGTTCAGGGAGACGCATCGTCGGGCATTTTAAACATTCCCAGTTAGCGTACTCCCGTCTTCATGATATTCAGAAGCCACTCGGCCAGACAACCAAAAGACTTCAACAGGATGTCCCAACAAGATGGAACAGCAGCTTGTACATGCTCCAGAGTCTCTTGGAACAGAAACTGTCTCTTTCTGCCTATGCCGCTGATTATGAATTGCCGTGTTCATTCACTAGTAACCAGTGGAAACTAATCGAGAATATGACATCCCTCCTCGCCCCATTCGAGGAGCTCACG
Organism: Eleginops maclovinus; assembly: GCF_036324505.1. NCBI lineage: Eukaryota > Metazoa > Chordata > Actinopteri > Perciformes > Eleginopidae > Eleginops > Eleginops maclovinus. The sequence continues at coordinate 8,058,065 of NC_086372.1, forward strand.
CAACAGATCAGCTCATCATCTGCAACAGCTGCTGACGTTATTCCGTCCATTAAAGCCCTCACACGTCTCCTGGAAAAAACAGCTGATTCTGACCACGGAGTGAAAACTTCAAAAACAACATTGCTGGAAGCAGTCCGAAGACGATTTGCTGACATTGGATCTGAAAACCTCTATGTAGTTGCAACCATTATGGATCCAAGGTGAGACAAACTTATTTTACTTAGCCTAAATAATCTAAATTCATTACAGTCTCACAGAGGTTACATTAAATGAGATGGTTCATGTTTAGCATCTGTAGGGTTCCCAGGGGAATATGTGTGATTGATCTCATGGTTAAAGATAAATAAATCAATGTACACACTGCCACTCTTCTACATTTTGTCTGTTGTTACTTGCCATGTGGCAGTTCAGATGTGCAGTTCTAAGTGTTTAGCAATGAAGATCTGTGTAGCCTACAGAACATGCAATTAATTTCAGATTTTTTTTTCTCAATTTAAAGATACAAAGACCGATACTTCCCTGACCATCTCAAGCCACACCTGCGTGATGTGCTTCGGGATGTTGTGGCTGCCCTTCCAGGCCACAGCACTGAACAACCCATCAGCTTGGAAGCGTGTGGGTCTAAGTCACCACAAAAAAAGAAATCAGCTGCCAGCTCTCTACAAGCTATGTTTGCAGAGCTAGTAGATGAAAATGAGGAACTGAGAGCTGAGGAGTCTCCACTCACCTCACAGATAAACCTCTACCTCTCTGAGCCCCTGACACCATATAGTGGACAGCCACTTGCTTACTGGCAGGCTAATAAGGAGCGGTTCCCCGCACTTGCAGAAGTGGCACGAGCCTACTTGTGCACACCGTGCACCAGTGTGGATTCCGAAAGACTATTCAGCACCGCAGCACATGTTGTGGATGAGAAAAGGAATAGGTTAACCTCCAAAAATGCAGAGATGCTCATATTTATCAAGAAAAACTTGCCATTTATGCTTGAGAATTAAGTAAGATAGGCTCACCTTAAAAAGAAAATATGGTAGCCTAAGCAGTACCCTGGAGTCTGTTTTTCTCAGTTTTGGTCTTTGACTTTTGTTGGCATAACTTGGGAAGGCTGTTATTTTGTTTCATCTATTGGAATACATTTGGTTTTTTGTTCCATTAATGGAACTTGCTTATTGCCTCATAGTTAAGGTTTGTTTGTTTGTGCTAAGGTTATCTAGACTGTGAACTACTCTCGTGTAGAGAATAATGAGAAATATTATTATTTTTCCCATCAAATGGACATCAATTGTGTTTCCTTATGGTCAATTTTATTTATTTGTATTTAATTTAATCTATTGCTCTTGACAGGGCAGGGTTTAAAGGTACTTTATTTGTCACATATACAGCTAGTACAGTTTACACAAATAAAAAGTTGATTGTGGTACATAAAGATCTTGATTGTGTTTATTATTTATTTTAGTACAAATGGTTTTACCACTTTAAGTGGTGCACAAGGCTACATTGTAAATACAGGACATTGAGGATTATTATTATTATTCTCCCATCTATTCTGTGATCGGTGATCGGTATCGGTATCGGCAGATATATGATTCCTGTGATCGGTGATCGGATCGGCCCCCAAAAATGCTGATCGGAGCATCCCTAGAATTTAGGATTTATATTTCCTAAGGTATAATAGAACATCAGCAATTTGTTCTTTGAGGCATAAGACCAAAGCGGGTTGGACACATCAATCCCATCATAATACAGGATGATCTGCAAAGCAGAAGGCCTGAGTGAAAATAAAGGGTGTGACCTCATTAATTCCCCATCTCTTATGTCATACAAATATCCATCACCAGTGTATGAAATTCGGCCAAAATAGGAGCTAGACCACAGGGCTAGTAACTTTCAAAAGTTACTAGCCCTGGTGTAAAGTTACTAGACCAAGCAAATCAATGTATGTCGTAGGCACGCGCATCACGTTTTCACATCATACACCACAATTTTCATAATAATAATAATAAAAAAAGCGATTTGGCGGACTTTCAGCTCAGAAAAGATAAAATTGGACATTATTGTTATTTTGTATTTGTGTTTTCAGCTATTTTTGGCATGATTGTATTATCAGTATACTTTAGGCTGGGATAAGTGACAGCGCTTTACATTTTCTTCAAAGAAAAAACACAGCAGATTACAAACAATAATTTATTAAAGTAGAACAACAGACTGAGAACAAGGGACATGAACAATATTAGCAGTGGATCAAACGATCAACATCAGTTCATTTAGGCAAAATGGTAATACAAACCGTAATACTTGCTGTAATAGCAGTAGTAATTGGTCTACAACAGACTACCACAATCATTCCTCATCCTCACCAACAAGACCTCTATCTTCCATCTCACCATCGTCAGAATCTACATTATCCCCCATGTCTGTAAACCAGTCTGAGTCATCAGAGTTTATCTCCTTGGTTTCAGCTTCAACTACTGCACCCCCAGCAGCTTCAGCAACCATTTGAGCACCATCCACTCCGTCAACTCCATCAATCTCTTCCTGCACTTGTTTGGCTCCCTCCAAAGCTGCCATTCTGCCTTTCTTTCTTCCCTCCATGAAGTTGGGTCTGCGATTGTGGTTTTGATTCCACTGGTGAATGGCAGATGATGGATCAAAATCCTTTGTAGGTTCTGAGTGCAGCTGAATTGTCATGAGCATTGTCATGGTGGTAGCCTTCAGTCTATTCCTGTACTGGGACTTGGTAATCTTCATTTGAGAGAATCCTCTCTCATACTCAGAGGTGGCGGCAGGGAGTGATAAGACCAGATCAATTACATGCAGGATATTTGGAAACGTGCTCTTGTAAAGCTCAAACACAGATGGCCAGGACATGGAGTGAATCTTGTTCCCCTGGTTTTCGTACAATGCTTGTTTGAGGGAGGTCCACTCTGCTTCGATTGCACTTACATCTACTCCAACATTGTCGAAGTGCTCCCTGTAGTGGTCGATAATCACTCCAATGAAGTCATCCCCAAAATCATCTTCATGCTCCTGAGGCCATGACTGCATGTCCGCTATTTTTGTAGCTTTGAGGACTTCACCTCCCATGTCACTGAATCTCCGGGCTAGTGAACCAACCAATGCCTCAACGACCTTCTCAATCTGGCCTGAAGAGTGGTCTACCCCTGTTAGGGTCTGACCTTCAAAGGAGTTACAGTCTCCCTGCTGGAGTTTCCGCTGCTCAGGTCCTGCCCTGAAATAGTGAAACCAGCACCAAAACCATCACCACCAAAAATAAAGGCATAAAACAGTTGTGATTTACAAAAGAACCAGCAATAGCAAAGAGCATTTACGTAAATAAGCAAGTGGTTAAACAACTAATTAGAGCAGGAAATGACTTCATGATTTAATGAGCAATGTATCTATATTACCGGTCCTTGAATTTGTTGATGCTGGTCATTGTGGCCTTCAGTGCTTCATGTACATGATAGGTACAAACTTCTCTCTGCTGCAGCGTCTTCGACAGTTTGGAGAGAACGGCCAGAATGTCACTTAGGAAGTGGGCAAAAGTCATGGCATCTTTGGAGCGCAGCGTTTTCAGGAGACCTTTTGCCTTTGCTTGCATACCACTAGCTGTCCTGGTGGTGGCAACCTGCAATTCATTTAATATTTTTTTTAATTTCAATTTACAAAAATGTATTTCAATATGTTGCCACAGTGGATATCAGATGATATCATTCATGCAACAGAAAATTCATCGGGCTGTTAATAACATGTTATTATTATCAAATGTCTTACTTGACTGAGATGAAGAACAATTGCACGGTAACCACGCAACATGTTTTGCAGTGCTGTGTGGGTATGGCTAACCCAGCGCGTTCCTCCAACTCGGACAGGCCAGATCTTGGAGATGTTGGTGGTACTGAAAGCTGCCTTCAAACCAGCGGCCTGTTTAGGGATCCTGTAAAGCTTGTACAGAGCATCCAGGAGGACATAGACTTTGATGAACAAAGAGGCTTGTTTCATGGCTTCTTTGAAGGCCAATTCCACCCTATGGGCCATGCACTGCACCATCAGTATGTCTCCACTGATTCTTTCCCGCATGAGAGCGATCACCCCAGCCTTTTTCCCGGTGTTGACAGCCGCCCCATCGCCAGCAAATCCCACAATCTTCTTCATCATTTCTTCCTTTGGGATCCCCGGGAGCTTTACAGCTTGCATTATAGCATCATAGATGCCATTGGCATCTGGTTTGTCACACTGTACAAGTCCAAGGAAATTGCAGTGAGTCTTGCCATCCACTGCAAAGTGCAAGTAAACAATCTCTTGTTCAGTGGCAGAGACATCTGTTGATCCGTCGGACATTATTGTGATAAACTTAGCACTCTTTACCTTGTCTTCAATTGCTAGACGGGTGATTTCGGCTATAGCAACCAAAAACTCCTTACAGCTCTTTTCATTTCTGTAGGTGCTGCCGAGATCCAGGCCCTTCTTCTCATCCATCTCACACATCCATTTGAAATCAGAAACTGGTCTGCAGTGCATGGCAAGGGCGTGGGCATTTATGAAGAGTATCTTGAGCTTCTGAAATACTTTAGTATTCAAAGTCTCAATGGTCTTCTCGGCTATGCTCTCACCTTTCTTCTTATTCCTGGCCTCATACTTCTCCTGGGCTTCCTTGTGGCCGTCAGATCGTTGGTGACAGACTAAAGTGTCATGCTTCAGGTTTTGACACCCTTTGACAAAGGAACCTTGACTTCGCTTTCTGAAGATATCCCTCTGTTGTCGGGTTTCAGCATGGGGGCCGTATACAGTTTGACATGGCAGGCAGAATAAAGTTTCACTTTCGTCCACAATCAACCAAGGAAATTCTGCTTTCCATGCAGGCACTACACTTCGTTTCCTTTTAGTGGCATCGTATGCCTTATTCACTTCCTTTAAATCCATTTTCTTTTTCTTTTCAGGTGGTTCGTTAGGCGTGAGACCACACCACTGACGGAGCATGATTTTGCTTTGTTATTGTCAACCTCTCTTGCACAGCATCTATAAGATTGATTGTGAACATGTATTTATTCATTCTTTATACAGTACATTTAATGCTAGTTCTGATTATATTACTACTATTACTCACAGACTTGCAGTCAGGGGAGGCAGAGGAGGCAGAGCTAAATGTGGTATAGGGCCAAGCCCTTGGACTACTAAACTTGTTGACTTGTTATAGTCATTTTTTTTTCTATAGGCCTATTATTATTATTATGGTGGGTGTATGGAGTTTGGAGTTTTTTTGTATAATAATCTGCGAAATCCCTAAGACAAACCTTAAATAAAATCAAAAGTGAATTGGGCCATTACTAGATCAACTGCAGTGAAAACGCAGAAGGGAGGCAAACACAGTAGCTAGCTCTGCCTCAATGAGGGGGACGTGCGAGAGCGCACCAGTCGGGGTTATGCTTGTTCTGCCGTTGATCTGAGCTACGTTATGAGGCTACGTTATGTCTTTGACGTTTATGACCTTGTTCGTCAAAATGGCAGATTTTATAGTGATTAAGATAGGCCTACTCGTAAATCTGACTGAAAGTGGAAGTGTCTGCCTCGCCAGCCACGAACCTCACCGTATGTCACTGCTAGATCTAACATCTCCTCATTGACATCTCCATCCATTTTTTATGTTTTACAAATGATTTAAAAGTGCTAGTTATACAAATCACCCAACATTTAACAGTGTACACGATTAGCATTCAGGCAAACTCATTACAAATATACTCCTGTGTGACCTTAACTTCTAAAACCAAGATTATGTTCACCGTAAAATGACGTGGCTTACCTATAAGATTGAACGCTAACTTTATTACATGTTATCGTGGGCAACACACAGCATGAACCCTACGGGTTATCAGAAGGGACAAAAACATTTGAATAAACAAATTATTAAGACACGAATGCAGCGTGTGCGAAATAAGACCAATCTTATGTTGTGCAAGAGAGGTTTACAATAGCAAAAATAGGTTCGCGATGACAGCCGTAATGCTTGTAATAGACGCTCCGTGCAAAGGGGCTGTAAAATTGCCAGACACACGGGCAGGCAAGTGCATAGAGTTACTAGCCCGGTAAGAAAGTTACTAGACCCGGGCTTGCGGGCGTGTCGTTATTTCGAACCCTGCCATCACTATTGTAAGTTGCAGGTTCATTTATCATGGCAAATATTTTTGGATTAGACAAGAACTGTTCCAAACTTTTTATTAGAGGGACATAATGAAAAACCTTGGATTTAGTTGTTAGAACTCTTTTAACTCCTTTTGTCTGCATTGATGCTGCATAGCCAACACATACTTCTTCAGGTTCCACATAACAAAAGCTTTTTCTGATCATACTATCCTGGAGGTAAGTTGTAGAAACTGCAGCAAGTGGATCTTCAAACTGGTCAAACACTTCCATAGCATTCATCTCAAGTTCCCTGTCTCCATGTTGTTGCAGTGTAGATTGAACTTGGCTCTTTAGGCTGGTCAGTAACATGGCTTGATACTGCTGCATTGCTGCCACCATTTCATTCACACCATTCTGAAATACAAATAAAAGAAATACCAATGCTTTCAAATGTTTTCATGACTAATCACGATTAATTGGCAGCAGACAGGATAGTTATTTTATCCCGGCAAGGCCTTGATGCTAATTTGCTGGCTTGCTCTGCATAGAGGGGCTCTTTGCACCTATCCCCTCCCCAACTAGGCTAATTCCCAAATTGTCAAGACACTTGTTGAACTGGCCTTAGCTGGCCTAATAGCTAGGGCACCCGCTGTATATTCCGGCAACCCGAGTTCCCCATTGTCCCCAACCCCAGGACAATTTACGTTGTGTTTTCATATTTAAATTTTGCTAGTGTTATTTTCTCATTTGCTTGTGTTGGATTTGCAGTGGTTTAATGGAATGTGTTTTCTGAATTTTATTATTATGGATGAGTTTTGCAGATTTGCAGATGTTGGAATTTGTGTGTGTTTTGATCACTCTCTGCTGCTGTACTAAGTGATGTAAAATGTGCTTACAGCATAGTCAACCATTAGCTTACAGCATAGTGTGAGCATGAAGGATAATGATAAATTGACACAAACCTGTGAAAGGTGATGCTTTTCCCTTACGGACATCACTATAGCAGTAGCCTGCCTGGTGAGAGCTGCATGGGGTGATTCTTCCTGTGGACATCAATTAATGAGAACATTGACCAGAAGTCTACATTTAGTAATGGCATTTTAGCAGTAACCTTTATGACCTTACCAAGAAATTCCTTCAATGTTTATCAATGTATGCAGTAACTCAAAGAAAAAATTGGAAGCTCAACTCCTGCGGGAAACGCCTTAAAATCGTTTTTAGTACATTTTCCACAATTTTGGTGGGAAATGTCTACAATAATTTTGATCTGAAGCATGAAGAGAACACTGATCCAATCACATAAATCAAGGCATACAATCTTAGGATGTGGTCTGATATGACCTGAGGCAGGCCTCACCCTACTCAGGACAGCCCATAATAAATTAAGTAAGATCGTACTTAGGGCACTCTTAAGCCTGCACCTCCTATGGTGTTTAATCAGTTTCTTGAGACGGGCAAACTTTTTGGCTAAAGGGCCACACACACCGGGTTTAAAAAAAATTGACTCACAAGCCGGGTGGTGTGGGCAACTAGTTGAGGCCTAGGCAGTTTACATACTGTACAGTAGCCTATGTGAATTTCAGCATTTCATTTTGCACTTGACTCCAGCTTATTACCAAGGATATGATTTGCCTGTAAATAGGCTGCTACTCTCAAACATGCATGCCCACTTTTTTGGTGAAGGAGGTTACCATTCTGGGTAAATAAAGGGGGAAAGAATGCAAGGAATGTAATGTTTCCTCTTCATGGTTCAGACCGAATTATATACTGGTTGAACATGCCTTTTTTACACTGAAATCCACAGAATTAATTTGGGGAATTTACTGATGCGATTACTTTAGTGGATGAATGAAAAACGTTTGAATATCCTGTACTACACACCTTCAGAAACTGATTGGTGAAGTTTCAATTTTGGTAAGGGCCCTCTACAAAGATTTTCACACCTTTTCACAAATCATTTCACATAAGCTCTAGTCTTGACACAGAGTAGAGGTAAGCCTATGTAGGACTAACTGAACGTGTAAAAACAATGGGATGGCTTACCTCAGAGTGGCAAGATATAGAAGAGTCGTCAGCGTTGGGAAAGACAAGAGAATCCTCACATGGGCTAGTTGAGTCGATAACTGAGGCAGCTCTCTGTAAATGCTGAGGTGACCTTGAGATCGTCTCATCGAGAAAGCCAGAGTACATGCTCCTGGTGGTATCAAAAGTGCCAAAATGCTCTACCATTGAGTCACCGAGTAGGGGTTCCACTGTCGTGCGATCTCTTGTCTCCAATTCAGGAGGTCTCCCTGCATGGCATGCTTGTCTGCTAGCAGCCCTGCTACTTGCTGTCAGGTGTTCCCCATGACATCGTTTAATGTGGTACCAAAATGAATTGTACACCCGATATTCTTTGGCACAGCCATTGATCCCACAAACTACACGGAAGTCTGGGCTGCGACTGTGGGTGACATTTATGTGGCTCAATAAGGATTTGAGCGTTAGCGCCACGAACACGTAACATATGACACACCGCCAAACCATGGTAAATGACCTGTGGCAATTTCTTTTTTTAAACAAGCAGAAGTATGGATGAGTCCAAACAAATGTGTTATCATAATGTCATTGTCCATGGTCAAAATACATAAAAACTAACAATGCATTTATCTGACATACTTGAAATTACATTGCAAATAATAAAGTGAAATCAATATCAAGGAGGAATGCAAAGTACATTTGACATTTATTTGGATTACCCACCCTCCCCCTTCCGTTGGGAAACCACTTGGTACCACTCTTTGGGTTAAGGCGCGAACCACTTCTAACGTCTCTGCATTTGGGATGAGAATATTGCATTTATTGAAGAGAGGAAAGCGAACTTGTAGAGAAGAGAAGAAAGTAGAGAACTTGATTTATTGCCACGAGATTCACAGAGATGGAAGATTTCGACGACCTGACTATTGCCACGCTGAGAGGTAAATTTTGTTTATTTCAAATTTCACCATTTTATTCAAATTTTATTTCACTTCAATTTGACATACGCTATTCCAATCGGTAGTGCATCAAGTTCATGCTAAGGCGCTAGTCAGCATGTAAGTATCGCTAACTAGCATATTTATTGTACACTAATGTCTCTGTTGCAGCGTAGCTTGAATGCTATCCTCCCTTGTAAGTCACTTTCGATAAAAGCGTCTGCTAAATGACTAAATGTAGATAGTGAGGTTAACCAGAGAAATTTAAACAGGCTCTGGGTTAGCTAACTAGCTATTATAGCAGGCTAGCTACAGGTACCTGCTAGTAAGAGATGGCACACTAATTGGCTAGCTTAGTGAGCTATCTATGGTTAATCTAAAATAAACTAATTTTTCTGTTTGTGCTTTATACTCATCAGTAGCTAATATCAGCGAGGATACCCTACACACACTGTCAAGAGAGGACATTAGGGATCTCTTCCCTGGTCCAGAGCACTTTCTACATACGTAGACATATGGCTCAAAATCCACGTGGAGGACCAGGTAAGCAGTAGCACTTAACCACTGGAGGGCACGCCAACTTTTCTCTCACCTAGGGTCTCGCATGCCTTTAAGTCCTTTGCAAACTTAAGCAGGACTAACAAATTACTGTGCCGAATATAGTAAAACTATACTATATTAGTAACACTATACTACAATAATCATTATTAAATTGTTTAATGATTATTATACTTTTGTTATATGATAAGTGTTATATTTTATACAACACCTTAGTTCTTTCGACGTTTTTTCTGAGACGTTCCATGAGTTTTCACTGACTTTTCACAGCTAGACTAATAGTAAATCGCTCAGCAATTCAATGGGAAGCATTAAATAATGGAATGTTGGTTACGTGGCACAGAAAGTTGTCCATTGGAAACGGAACCATTTTGTTCATGCGCTAAAACGAATTAATAATTTGATCAATAATTTTTTATGATTAGTTGTTGGTATAATAGTTGTATAAAAGCAATATAGCGCTCGTGCGAATGGTTATGGTAAAGCATATCCCCACGGGTGTTGTAGCCTGCGGCCTCGTGGCTACGGCCGAACACCACCCGTGATGATATCCTTTACCAACGCTACTCGTGCTATATAGTTACATTTTATACAACAATTGGGTTCTTTCAACATTTTACTTATACCACCAACTGGGTCAGATTTATTGTCATTTGCCTCCAAATTTCTGCCAGGTGTTAAATTTTACACCTGCAACTTTTTGATCTACAACTGATGCTGAAAAAAAATTGATGGCCCTTAAGTTCATATAATTTTGTAATCCCAGCATTGTATTCAACTGCATGTTATGTTTTTGAAATATCATAAATAATGTCATGTTTAATCAGTCACAAGATTATTTGATCCTGGTAGCCTACAATATCTTGGATATTAATTTAGTACTGAATATGTTAATGTCTGAATATCTTCACTGAAGTTCTTATTTTATTATTTACAGCCGCATGAGGGCCACTCTGCAATGGCTTTGCCATCAACTGCTCCTTGTGATGTGGCGTCTCCTAGCAATGTTTTAAAATTCTCCAGTATGGAATATGTTATATTCACTGATAGTGAGCTTGAGCAGGTGAGGCGAGTATTTTTTGAGAAGCAGAGACTCGGAAAAGAACAAGAAGTCCGTTTGTCGAAGGAGCTTTACTGCCGCCTCGTCAGAAACACGATGACAAATATGATTGCCATTGCCCGAGCATCTGAGGATTTCCGTTATCCAACTAGGCATGAGGTGACCTCCATGGCTAAGCGCTTAGTGGAATACTACCCAATGATTAAGGATGACTCCTCAAATAGTGTGTGGGTATGTACCATAGACTGTATATATAGATGGACAGAGTGGCTCCATTCAGCTGTGTTCTATAGAATTGAAGCAACCGAGGCGACGCCATCTTTGAAAATTTGGAGCCAGTTCGAAGTACGCTTGCGCAGTAGAATCTGAAGCATGCGCAGTGAAGAGGAGGTCGCGATCAGACCCGCCCACTCATCGAGTGAAACACGCCCCTTATCGAGTGAAACACGCCCCCTTCTCCATCCGTTCCCCACCACACACACAGGCCGAGTCCGACTCTCTGGGGCTAAACTGGCTGAAACTACAGTGCCCAGTTCGGTCTGGGTATTTGGATTTTCTCCGGTAAGTGTAACGTATGTAAAACAAACATACATACATAAAATAAACTGACAATATACTGACAATGATTAGACTAGTTCTATCTTTAAATAAACTGACAATATACTGACAATGATTAGACTAGTTCTATCTTTAAATTAATAATGCATAGTACCGCTGAATGCTGAGGTAAATTAACCTGGTAACGTAACGTAACAGATTGCCAACTAGATCGCTATTCCTGGCACAATGTCAAATAAGATACATATGTAGTGACTCTAATATACATAATTCACCTCCTTCTTAAGTGTGGTTCTACACACTGTTGTTTCATGCCTGTAAGTATGACCGTTGGTTTATGCTTAAAAGTACAACTGTAAAAAGGGATCGTGGTCCCTTTAATTAATCTGTGTTTACGATGACGTGGAGCCCCATGCTTGTTGGTTTACAGGACAGCGCCATCTTGTTTTGTTTTAACTTTGACTGTGTGATTAAACGAGACACGCATTCGTGTGCTCAACTTTAATGAACGTCTCCTGCTTTTCAATACGATCTCCACACATAAATAATAACAATAATAACCATCCTTCTACCTAATGTCACTAAGAATAATGTTATTTGTTAATTTCACCTCATGTATTTCACAGAGCACGTCAAACACCCTCATCGCAAAGCCAGCTGTGACAGCTGTCATTAAATATTCAGCCTAGAATATTTAAACGTTAACGTTAACTTTTTTCTCATTAGAAATCTCGATGTTTCGAGCGTCTTCAACATACAAATCTATCTGTTTTTCGTTGGTATATGACCATAATCCTTTCAAGGATGTCCGAAAATCTATAGATTACTGTCAAATTAAGTTAACTTTCTAACGTTAGCGGCTAAGCTATCGCTACCGTCATTTTAATGAGTTCGCTAGCTAATATTAAGTTAATATTCACTTACCGAAAAAACTGCACAGAGCTCCCCTGAGATGGCCTGTTAGTACAATCAACAGCACAACACGACATGACTGTCAATATATAAATGTAAAGTAATAACAGCAAATAAAACCAATATGAGTTGCCTGACAAAAGAACACCACTACAGCCGAGCCTACAGCTACTCTGAATGAAATGAAATGTTGAAGGAGGTTGCAAGCGGCTGCACTGTCAATCAAAGTGTAACCACGCCCCTTTTATATTTATTAAAATAACATTAAAGAAAATAATTTCTCGGGAAAAAGAAAAATGGTGTGATGTGAAGCACCTTGAAAGCTATTTTTTCGAATAAAAAGTTGTGGATGCAAAATTTGTTTTAGGTGAGAAAAGTGACATAGAAAGTTGGTTACTTGCCCATTGAAAATACATGGGAATGGGCGGAGCTACGCATTGTACTGCAGCCAGCCACCAGGGGGCTCTGGACTAGCGCTTGCTTCACTTTTAACGGACGAACCTCTGTCCATCAATATATACAGTCTATGGTATGTACAAATTCTTGTCATTACAGTTTTAGACGATGAAAACGACGTTGCTTTGCCTGTCTTAATGAGATTCATATCTTTACAGGAAGATGTGTTTAAGAGACTCATGAAGAGACTTTCAAACATAAAAAGTCCTGTGAAAGGCAGAGCTCCACCTGCCAAGAAGCAACGCCAAGATGGAGAGGCTGATGAGAGTCTTAGCTCTACCTGTAATGATTACGATAACGATTCCTGCGCATCAACAGTTATATTGGAGACGCCACCCAGGACGAGTACCCCAAAAAGGGACAACCAAGTACCCCAACCTGGGGACAGCGAAGATGAGCTCACACCTACAGGTATTTTACATTTGACTTGCATTAACTATTTAGATTAAGTGGGTTTCAGGTAATACAATTAAAGTTGTAGGGTGCATTTTATTGCACTACAGTCTGTCTGCATTGCTGTCTTTTGTTTCCTTGATATTTGTTTATTCATTTATTTAGATCAGGGGTTTTCAACTGGTTTTGTCCCAGGGACCACCATTCGGACTAGAAAGCAATCCGCGGCCCACTGATGTGCCTGCGCGTGCGCGTGTGTATTTGGTGTTACATGCATAGCTCAATGCATGAAACATGAAAGAGAGGCCACGCAGATTTTATAATAATAAAAGTAGATTTATTAAATTAAATTAAATTAAAGATTATTTTAAAGAAAGAATAAAGAATAATAAAGTGTTGTGCAATTCAGTATTGGGAAAAGTAACTAAAAATGTCATGCAAAGTCAGTCTAGGTGTGTGACAAAACAACAACGGAGAACAAAAATCCAACAACACCGGAGAACCAAAATCCAACAAATGAAGACCAAGGCAGCCTCAACTGCTGGCTGGTCAGGGCTTTTATAACCCAGCCAGGACAGACCTGTCACCAATCACCTGCTGTAGAGACAGAGAGATTGAGAAAAGCAGAGAGAGATTGAGAAAAGCAGGGAGAGAGAACAGGCTTACCATTAACACAGGGCGGGGCCTAAACCCGCCAGGGTCGTAACAGTGAAAACATGGGAGAATTAGGCCTACCTGTCAGTGTGATATCTGGGCGTGGTGAAGTCCACACAGCCTGTCTATTCGTGGCGAAATGGTAGACAGAGACAGTCTCATGTCATTCTCTGGATCAAGCCTAGCCCTGTACTTATTCTTTAAGTACGCCAGTGTAGAAAAACCACTCTCACACAGGTATGTGGTTGGAAAGGGCAAAAGACACCTCATTGCTTTTGCAGCAAGCTGTGGAAATTCTGTCTGGCAACTTATCCAGAATTTAACAAGGGGCTGTGTGTCGTACATATGCCTCCTGACAGAGTCTGTGGACATCTCAATCAGCTTATCCTCTTCCACAGCCGTCAGACTTGACCCTACTGATGCATCGTCACTGAATGGGAGCAGGATCCACTTGCTGTCACGGCGCCACTCTTCCGAATCAGTGAAGTACTTTGCGAATTGACGCACAAGCTTCCTCAAATGCTCACATATAGTGTCGTTGATGTCAGTGCTGTCAGGGTATTCCTCAACTGAAGGAAACATCGCCAAGTTATTGCTCTCCACTCGTTCGATCCACTTTGACATTTTTTTCACAAATGCGTCGAGCTTCTCGTAGAGCTGCATGACGTTTGCATCTCTCCCTTGCATGGAGCTGTTCAACTTGTTCAGCTCTGCAAAAACATCTGTGAGGTACGCCAGCTTAGTTAACCAGTAACTATCGTTGAAATTGGAAGCCAGATCAGAATGCTTCTCGCACAAGAACTCGTAGATAGCTCCGCGTAGTTCAAACACACGGGCGAGCACAGCGCCGCGAGACAGCCAACGCACCTCTGAATGATAAAGGAGAGAGCTGTGTTCACTTCCCAAGTCATGGCATAGGGATGAAAACAGGCGTGTATTCAATGCGTTTCGTTTTATGAAGTTGACCGTCTTGACAACGACATCAAACACACCACTGAGCTCAACACTGAGATCTTTGGAGGCGAGAGCCTCTCTATGAATCAGGCAGTGTGTCCAAATTACCCCCGGAGCCACCCTCCTTACATGCGCAAACAGTCCAGTCTTGCTGCCACTCATGGCTCGGGCCCCATCGCTGCATAATGCAACGCACCTCTGCCACGAGATATTGTGCTCCGTGAAAAAATCGTCCAGTGCTTTAAATATTTCTACACCGGTAGTTCGCCCGGGCAGTGGTTTGCAAAAAAGAAATTCCTCGCACATAGTGCCACTGTCCTCGTATCGCACAAATGTTAACAGTTGCGCATCATTAGTAACATCTGTCGTCTCGTCGATTTGAAGGGAAAACAGAACTGTCTGAAGTTTTGCCATCAGCTGGTCTTTGACATCATTTGCCATTTCCCCAATTCGTCTTCCGATTGTGTTGTCTGACAACGGAATAGTTTTTAATTTGTTGGCACATTCTTCGCTTACCATAGCTCTGCACATATCTATGGCTGCTGGCAATATAAGCTGCTCTGCAATGGTATGGGGCTTCTTACTTTTTGCAACCCTGAGAGCGACCAGATACGATGCTTTCAGTGCGTTTTCATTTATTTTTGCACTCTTCCTCATGGTAGCCTGCTGTCCTTTGAAATCACGCAACATCTGTTGCATGTACTCAACGGGTTTGGCCTTCAAGTGGACGTGATGCGTCTCCATATGCCGCGTAAGTTTCGACGGCTTCATAGCTTCATTACAGAGAATTGTTGAACATACGAAACACAGTGGTACCTCCTCTCCTGCTCTGTCTGTCGTCACTGTGAATCCATATTTAACATATTCCTCATTGTATTTTCTTTTTCGTCTTTTTTGCGAAGTTGACGCTTCGGAAGCCTGTCCTTGCCCTATCGTGGCGGCCTGTCCCTCTGTCGTGGCAGCCTGACCCTCTGTCATGGCAGCCTGTCCCTCTGGCACTTTCCTCACTACAAAACGATCCATTGGTGCTAGATATATAGCTAGACTAGTACATATGTAACAAATGTTTGCTGTACTACAACCTATCTTAAAATACTCTCGTCGGCTATGCTTATAAATGTATGTCAACTTTGCTCGCAAGACTGTACGTAATGAATAATAAGTGAGGTTAGCGACGCAACTCATTACCATTAGCGAATCACAGGCTACCATAGACTGGATAGGCGCAAGGCTACATTCTGTCAGCTTGAATTTCCTTTATATTATTTTAAACATATTTTTCACGATATGTAACGGTATTCTGGAAATGTGTTGAAATATCAAAGCGAATTTATATTAAAAAAAAACAATGGTGAACTGATCAACATAGGCTCTTGTCACGGACCACATGCAATGCCGCCGCGGACCACCAGGGGTCCGCGGACCACCGGTTGAAAACCCCTGATTTAGATGAATGCAAAGTTTGACATGCAGTCATAATTCCATTAAAATCACTATTTCCTACTCTAACAGTGTTGTCATCGTCATGACAATGTTTACATCTACTCACCCTTTCCTATGCTCAATTTTTCCGTGTGTTTCCATTGAAAACAATAGAATTTTAAGTGATCACAAACTTTTGACAGTGTATGTTTGTGATGAGCAGCCATTCCAGTGAAATAAAATGGAAGGCCTGTATTCTGCATTGGAAGCCCATCATTGGCCTAATTGAACTGGCTCTGTGATGGCAAAAGTGAGTGCTTGTGCTGTAATATTTTGTTTCTCTATTCTTCGCAGTTCCTGATCTTATGGATAGTGAGAAGACGCAGGCGCGGCATTATCGCACACTGCTGATGATGTTTAAGTCGAAGAAGCCAAATAAAGCTGCCGTCTCACAACTGCTCAACCTAGAGTTTCCAGCCCGTAGAAAGTTTATCGATTCGGATACCATCAGAGAGCAAGATAGGCCTAGCAAGATACTGGAGGCCTACCCTTGCTTCCGGGATCTTGACCATGTAAGACAACGTTATCAGCCCTACAGCTCTTCTCTCTACCCCCCCCCCCCCCCTCTTCTCTCCCCTTCTCTTTTTGTCTCTCTCTCGGCCACCCTTCTACTCACTTTCCCTCTTTCTCTCTCCATCTGTCCACTTTTCCTCTTACTCTTTCACCTGTTTGCTCTCCCCGGTCCTCTTTCTATCTTTCTCTCACTCTTTCTCCATCTCTCTCCCTCCCCTTTCTTTCTCCTTCATGTTTCTCCCCCTCTCTACCGCCCCTTTTTCATTTCCCCTTTCTTTTTTCCCCTTTCTCCTTCATCTCTCCCTACCCTTTATCTTTCCTATCACTCTCCCCCTCTTTCTCTCATCTTTCTCCATCTCTAGCTTTCTAGCTTTCTCTCCCTCTCCCCTTCATCTCTCCCTACCCTTTCTTTCACCCCCCCATTCTCCTTCATCTTTTTATCTTATCTCTTTCTTCACTCTTTCCCTCCTTTTCTTCCTTTCTCTGCATCTTTCTATCCTCTCTTAACCCGGTTATTACTATTCAAACAGTAATTTGGTGTTCTTTTTCTTTTCCATTTCAGATCATGGATGAGTTTCGCCGCGTTGTTGCAATGGACAACGTTGACTTTTTAAGAGACTTGAGAGAAAGATGGGAGTCATTTTATTCCAAGGTCCAATACTATGGAGTGGTGAAGGGTGCAATGAAGCCCCCCCAGACCTTGGACGGCGGTGAGTTATATGGTGTGGTGGGTTTAGCGATGGGAATATTGAGCTTAGTGTTTATTTCTAATATCTGATTTTTTCTTTGTTTTTGATTTAGTTGAACATGCCATCGCTGTCTTCACTGCTTTACCACGGCTCTTCCAATCAAACTCAAAGGCACGCAGCCAGATGGAGGCGATTTTCCACATTTTAACGGTGCGTCAAACATGACTCATGATTCCTATGTTAAGGCCGGTGTACACACTTTCAAGCATGCTCACAAACTGACATCAATTGCGTATAAACCAGTTGGAGCGCTTCAAAACAAACATGAGCGAAACGGCAGTGATGTTTAACGTTGTCCACTTTTTCTTTGCAGCCCTCTGAGAATCCCGAAGCTTTCCTGCGCACACAAACATTCCCAACTGTCCTGTTGGGAGAGGAGAACTGCCTTCTCGCCATTGGAGCAACCACACTGTGCACGTTTCCACGCGAGAAATTTTATGAAACAATCCTCTACCTTATGGGCTGCTACTATGTTTTTCATCTAAGGTATCCAAAAAACATCTGCACACTCCTGTCTGTTATCCAGACTGAGGTGGTCGGGGACTCGCTGCACAGTGGCGATGTCACCCCATCCTACAAGAAAGCCATTGGAGAGTGGCTGGCCTTCATCGGATGAATTAACACTCTTTCACATGTCCCTATTCTATCTTTCTCTCCCTCTTCCTCCTCTTTTTCTCTTTCTCTTTAATCTCTCCCCACCCCCCAACCTTTCTCTCTCTGTCTCTCTCGGCCCCCTCTCAACTCTCACTTTCCCTCGTTCTTTCTCCATCTCTGTCCACTCTCCCTCTTTCCATCTTTCGCTTCCTCCCCTTTTTCTCTTTCTCTTTAATCTCTCTCCCCACCCCCCAACCTTCTCTCTCTCCCTTACTGTCTGTCTCTCTCGGCCCCCTCTCAACTCTCAGTCCCTCATTCTCTGTCCACTCTCCCTCTTCCTATCTTTTTCTTCCTCCCCTTCTCTTTAATCTCTCCCCACCCCCCAACCTTCTCTTTCCCTGTCTCTCTCGGCCCCCTCAACTCTCACTTTCCCACGTTCTTTCTCCATCTCTGTCCACTCTCCCTCTTTCTATCTTTCACCTGTTTGCTCTCTATATCTGTCCCCTTCCTCTTTATATCTCTTTGTCCCTCTTGCTCTCATTCTCTCACTCTCTTCTTGATCTCTCTCCCTCCCTTTCTCTACCCCCCCACCATAGCCTAATTAAGCATCATGGAGACTCGTTTTTTATTTTTTTTAGTTAAATTTTAAAAACTTTTATGTTAAACTGTTTGAAAGTTTGAGCATGATCCTGATCAGCTGATCCTAGTGTATACATTGTGTGTGGGGGACGACTGTGCATACATTATGTGCGTGTGTGTGACAAGTAAAGTAAATGCAGACGGAGAAAAGGGGGGATATTGGGGTTTGTTTTGTTTACCCCAAAAAAATGTTAATGTTACTGTGTGTAAGAAATTGCGAGACAGTGGTGTTGCCTTTTGTGGCATGTCTGGCCTTCATCCTTCATCCTACTCTGTGCAGTTTGTGAGCCACAATAAAAGCTTGAACTGCATTCATGGTAGCCCATATTGTCTCATTTCAAGATAAATAAGAAACCATGTTCTTCTCAATACAAGAGAGAATTTCTAAGTAAGCATAATAAGCTAATTTTTAGAGGCTAATATTAAGCAAAATATACTTATTTACAGTTTTTTGATTCAAGACATATTGTCTACTGTAAGCAAATTTCCCTTGTTTCCAGTTACTGAATATGAGCTATATGGTCTTATTTTAAGTTAAAGGTTGGTCTAGTTTTAAGAATGCAGGTGGCAAGAATTTCATGCTAACTTTGAGAATTCTTACCAAGAAAAAAATGCTTACCCCATTGGCAGATTTTTTTGCTTGAAATGCATGATTTTAACCTCATTTTGGGATTATTTTTCTTGTTTCAAGAGGGGCATTTTTTGCAGTGTAGGTCCTTGTTTACAGTGAAATATAACTAAAAATATCGATTTTGTGTATTATTTTTTTCACATAAACACATTTTTCATTATATACATTTAGCATACGTTTCCTTTTCATCTTAGTTAGAAACAATTTTAAGTTTCAAAATAAGTTTTCTTTTCTTAGGCCTAACAAACAAATAAATAAACATAATCTTAGCTGATAGATTTAAGATAAAAATGTGTGATATAAGTTTACTTTTTTTGTGTGTCATCTGTCTGTACTATTGTATGCTTTGGCAACACTGCTTCTGGAGTCATGCCAATAAAGCTTCTTTGAATTTGAATATAGATGCTTCCAGTAATGCAGTGGTCTTAACCCTTTTGTTCAAATCCATGCTCCTGGAGGCCTGTAGTCCTAGTTATTTGTACAAATATTATATTTAGACTGAAAAGTATTACTTTATTTTTCAAATATCAGAAATACCTTATGGCATAAGCCCTGCAAACCACTCACACACACAGACATAAACATAGGAGTGATAAAAGATTAAACTGATATTTAACATGATAGCTTTGTTTTTTGTGTTTTGCAGTGCATTCCTGTAACTGAAAATGGCTCCACATCTTCAGACGATGAAAATGAGTCTGACCAAGATGAATTCTTCACACATGAACTGCCACAGCAACCCTGCTTTTTTTTCATTGAGGAAAAAGACTGGCACATACTGCGAAGGAAACAGCAAAAACATCGCTTTAAAACGCTAAACTGGACAGCTGTCATAGCTAAGGGAATTAGGGGTGTTCATCCCTACTGCAGTTTTGCTTTTAAGAATCATAGGGTGAAAGCTATTGGCTCGCAAAGAAGAGGTCCAGTCTTCTCATGTTTTGGATATTGTCGTTTTGATGACTGCTCTGTTGAGGTTGAGGTGGAAGTCAAAAGTGAGTCCTCCCTTAAGGCAGATGTCTTATTCAGGGGAGACAAAGTGTTGCACAACACAAAGGAGATCAAAAGAAGACCTGTGCGGGCTGACGAAAGGGATGCCCTGGCAGATGCCCTGCAAACCAGACTGCCAAGGAGTGTCCACATTCAGAACTTGGCTAAACTGGACGAGTCTGTTGTGGCATCTGGTTGCAGGGACCAGGTTCCTGCAACTGGTGTGCTCAAAACCATCTCCTGGAGCAAGAGGAGGGACCACAGAAGACACACGAGTGATGTGATCAGTTTGATGAGGATGTTCGAGGAGGAGTCTGGCTCATCGGAAAGAGTCATTCAAAAAATTGTATCACACCCAAAGAGTGTCATGCTGTGGTCGGACAACACTATCAACCTTTTCTTTGACCGTTGCAAAGAAGACATCGTTTATTTGGATGCAACGGGCAGCATTGTCCAAAAGGCCAAAGGGCAAACCTCACCATTTTATGTATACGAATTTGTCATCAGACATCCCTTCAAAGGATGCTCCCCTCTCCCTGTGGCCACTTATGTCACAAGTGACCACACAACAGCTTCAGTCTCGTTCTTCCTGGGGTCATTTGTGACTGATGTCATGAAACTCCACGGAAGACGTGTGAAGACAAGGCCAGTCATGTTGGTTTGCGATGGCTCTGTGGTACTTCTGCAGGCCCTTTCCTTCAATTTTTGTGGCTGGAGTCTGCAGGAGCTCCTCTGCAGATATTTTGACTTAGTGACCGGTGAGGGACAGCAGGACTCAGTGGGGTTACCCATTCTGCACCGCTGCTTGAGCCATGTGATGAAAAATGCCAAGGACCTTTGCCGAAAGCAGTGAGTATTTTCTGTACATTACAGTAATATGCAAATGAATTCTAACAGAAGAACATTATGAATCCCTAATACTAATTTCACCTTTTTTATTTGCAGTGCCTCCAAGCATTACCACCTGGCCATGCATGTGTTTGGGCTGATGACTCAGGCCACAACCCTAAAAGAGCTTGATGTGGCAGTCATCAGTGCTCACACTGTATTTTCAAGTTCTCATAGCGGCACTAATGTGGAAAAGCATTTCAAACATTTACAAATGCTACTATCAAGGTCAGGACAGACTAAGATGGACTTCACGTCCATTGAAGAGCAAGACTTTGCGGTATGTTTTTGTCTTTGAATTAAACTCAAAAATTGGAGCTGTACCAGACTCTAGGGTTTTTAAGACTCTAGACTTCATAATTTTTGTGTGACACGTAGATCAAAGAAACACTAGATTTTATATTTGTTATTTATTGACAGAATGATGTTGGACCAACACCATTCCAGCATCATTTTGATAGTCTGCTTGAGAGGGAGGAACTCGAGAAGAAAGGTGATCCCAATGTTTACTTCAGCCCAACCTTCATCCCAACACTGCAGAAATACTTTCTGCCCCAGGCTGCTCTGTGGTCTGGATTACTCCTGGGTTAGTACCATTTATTTTTTGGTGCTTTAATTTTTATATCTTTCAGTGAATTAAATTAAAAAGTATTCTTAACCCTTTGTTGACTGCCCCGAACATTCCATTTTTTCCACACTTGATGACCTCATGGCACAAATAACCTTACTGTGTGGCCATACTACATGGCAGAGATGAAATATACACACCATTGTAATCAGAAGAAAGAGCACTTTAAAATGGTATAAAACATAAATAATTATGTGTAAAGGTAGCATAATTATTTTTATAAATATGCTCAAAATTAATCCGAAAAAATCATAAAAATTACAGATTTCAACAGAAATGTTATTTTTTCCCTAATTTCTGTTGTAGATAGGGAAAAACATAGAGTATATGACAGACTAGCAAAGTTGTCCCCTACTCAATGAAAAAAAACAGAATCAATTTATCATTTTCTGCTCAAAAGTTATGGTCAATTCATTATGCCCTGTACGTTTGCAGAAAATTATAGAATCTTTACAGAGTAGAATGTCTTCACTGCCCAATTTGACATTTGACCTCAAAATCCAGACAGAATGGTCAAAATAAGTTATTTTGGCCATATATCAATGAGACAGAGCTATATATGGTATGTTTCATTATACTTTAGGACAGGTAATACAAATCCTTCTGGAAAAGAAAGTGTTAACCTTTTAGTGACCGCTGAAAATTTACACCTAAAAAACCCAAATATGTACATTTTAACTTTTTTTTTGTAAACCACCAAAACACCCAACATCAATTTTGATGGTATTTAGTTGATTTATTTGCAAACATAAGTTATTACAAAACATATTGCTTAAGTCATTTTTTTTTAGATGTGGTAACTCAATAAAGAAGTGCAATTATCAATCACGAAAAATAACAATCAATAAACATAAGCAGCAATGGACAAAAAGTCAACCATCAACTAAAAAAGTGCTTCTTATTTAGGATGAAAAGGCATGTCAGTCAATCAATAAAATCTAATAATAAATGTAAATTCATTAGTAAGTGCATTTCCAATAAACAATCAATAGTAAATGAACACTCAATGTCAGATCAATGGTAATGGGAAGTGCCTCCTGTTTTCATGTGCAATAAACAATACTTTCTTGTCAATCACTATAAACAGTATCAAAACGTTCTTCTTATTTATATTTAACAAACAATACAAAATCAATCAACAGCAACGGTCAATCAACAATCAACTAAGACAGTGTTTCTAATTGATGATGAACAATCATGTAAAGTGCAGTCAATGAACAATTATGACAAGATAAATCAACAAAAATCAAGGAACAAAACTAATCAATTTCTGTGTTCACAATTCATTTTTGTTTTTATTGCTCTTTCTATGTTCATAATTCTTTGTATGCCATACTTTAAAACAATTCTTGTCTTGAGTTATGTGCAAGTAGACCTGGCATTGAGGGGCATCACATTTTGTAACAACCTTGAGTGCTTGTTTGCTGGTGTCATAGCAGACTCTACAATTTCTCTTTGTATCAGAGACAGAAGGAATGTGATCAGATACAAATTCCCCAGGGTTTTGTACAGAAGCATAAACTGGGGGCTCTCCATACTCCTCAAGGCCAGCCAGCTGCCGGACAAGCTCCTCTCTGAATTCGGTCACAGAATACTTTTGTGGTCGCTTGAGCGCAGCTACATCAGGGTTTGCAGCCCGGTGAATCTGGAACAATATGAAGCTGTTTACGACAGCAATATCCATCATATGAAAGAAGAGAGTCTTCCACCATCGCATGCACTTTCTCAAGGCTGTGCTCTGCCCAATAAGCTGGTCAGACCGGTCAACCCCATTCATGAAAAAATTGTAGTCATGTATAGCCTTGGGTTGTTTCACTCTAATACAATGCCACCTGTGTGCGAATTTTTCTCTCCTTTGCACATGCAGGAACTCATTTGCTGAGTGGATAGATGACAGAAGGGTCACAGGCCTATTGTCCTTCCACTGCAATGCCAAACAACAGTTATCGCGGACCCACCTCATAGCTCCCCTATCTTTCCCTTTCACCCACTGCTTCCCTTTCTTTACTGAGTCAGGGAAACCTTTTCTGTTTTCAGCTGCAGTCCCACAAGAAGGCATCTGGAGCTGAAACAAGTCCTTTACTAGTTTTGGGGATGTGTAAAAGTTGTCAAAGTACACATGATACCCCTGGTGTGCAAGAGAGCTACAGAGTCTCATCACTACATCATACCCCAAACCATTCTCACTAGGTGCAGCATTAACATTTCGGCCAGTGTAAACGTCAAAGTCATAAGTATAACCATTCAAACTGTCAGCTAACACCCAGAGCTTAATTCCCCACTTTGTGGGTTTGTTCTTTATATACTGGCGAATACCAGACCTATGTTTAGATTTCACCATTCTTTCATCCACAGCAACATGCTGGAATGGTTGGTAAAGTGCTTTACACGTCACCTTGAAAGTCTCTAACAGGCCAGTGATTTTACGTAGTTTATCACGCTCATCTTCAGCACCATGATCTACAACATGGAGCATTGCCATCAATGCTTTGAACCGGTCTCTTGACATTATGCTGCGTGCCCACAGGCCATGGTACAGGGTTTTGGTGCTCCAGTATCTGTAAAAAGAACTAACTGGGACAAGGCCACAAAACATTACAAGGGCCATCAGTCGTGCCAATTCATCTGGACTGGTTTCTTTCCATGTACCATCTGTGCCACCATAATAGGGCTTTCTGAGTATTTCCTCCCAGGCATAAGCATTTGTGTAGGTGCAGATTTGTAGCAGGAGGGCATCAGTAAAAAAAAGTTGAAAAAAATCTATGGCTTTGGTCATGGTACCTCGTGTTACTGGTACATCTAGGTGAACACCAGGCTGGCGTACAGGACGGAAAGATGGCAACTGGTTGGGCATGTCTGGATCATCATAGCTAGATGTCTGGACAACAGGTTGATTCACTCGATGTGCAGCTCTCCCTCTCCCTCTCCCTCGTCCTCTCCCTCGTCCTCTCCCTCGTCCTCTCCCTGCGCGCGGTCGCTCTGGCATTTCTTCTGGTGCCTCCCTTTCAGGCTCAGGCTCAGGCTCATCCTCCTCTGAGTCGGTGGCAGAACCAGGAGAAAGTTGAGTTCTAAAAGTTGAGATATAAAAAAAACAATACAAGTTGTTCACAACCTAGGTCAAAGCTAATTCCAGTCAGAAAAGGTGGTAGCAGAAAAGTTGCCACTGTCTACATGTCATTATTTTCTTTCTAGAAGTTAAGATAAAAAAAAAAAATGCAAATTGTTCACAACCTAGGTCAAAGCTAAGTTCAGTCAGAAAAGTTGTAGCAGAAAGGTTGCTTACTTACTAAATGTCATTAGGCTACTTTCTGTCTAGAAGTTGAGAACAAAAATACAAGTTGTTCAAAACCTAGCTCAAGGCTACTTTCAGTCAGAGAAGGTTGCTACTTACTAGGCATCCCATTACTTTCTTATATGCCATTACTTTCTTATAGGGAGCAAAAATAGACATTTCTGGAACTAAACAGAACGAGTAACACTGATATTTATTTATTTATTCAATCCTATATTCAGCTCTTCATCCAGACATGCCCATGGCATATGCTAACAACGCTACAATGTTGGCAAAGGGCTAATTTACCCGCGAGAGATAAAGCGCTAGTGATGCGCGGGTTAAGGATTTTTAACCCCCGCACCAACCCAACCCATCGTGACAGCCAATCCGCACCGCCCGACCCGCAAAATTACGCTCTGATTTTTTAACCCAACGCGACCCAACCCGCGAAAATGGGAGAAAAAAAAAAAAAAAGATAACAATGAGTTTACGTCGTGATTTGCCAAACGGTAGGCCTATTAACGAGGGGTTTTGCTCACAATTATGAGGAGATGCACGGCAGGCTATTATTTTCGCTAAACAAATGATTGACAGGAGGCATAGCTCGCAGCTTGCTGCTGCCTTCTGACGTGCTGCCTGTGTGCGGTGCATGAGACGGAGCGGGAAGAGAGGGAGAAAACCCCATTTTATCCTTACACAAAAGACAAGCATATGAACGGATACATATAACTATAATAGCTGGAATAATTGCGATTTTTACCCGACCCGCCCGCTACCCGCATTTTCCACGGAAAAAACAACCCGGCCCGCCTGACCCACGGGCTAGCCCGCGGGACCCACGGGTTTTGGGCCAGCCCGCGCATCACTATAAAGCGCGATCAAAAATAAACAATCACCAGGCACGATTTTTTTTGTTGTGACAGACAAAAAAACACATTATACAAAAGGCACAGTCTACTCTGAGTATTATCCCTCGAAACTATAATGTTTTATGAAGCTGTAAGTAGTCTAAAATACAATCTTGAGTTTCAAGAACTTTATTTGTTTACTCACGTATCATCGTTGTCGTCGTCGTCATGAAAGTCTTCATTCAGTTCACGGTCCAACTCGTACTCTTCTCCACTGGATATACCTCCTATTTCACTGTCTTCACCGCTATTGTCATCATTTGTGTGTTGACAACACATTTCTGCCACCTCAGCAGCTGAAAAACGCACTTGAGGATGCCTACGATCTGACATGTTCATTCAGTGTGCAGCCGCGAAATGAGCCAAACGCGATTCACCTGGCGATTCACGCGAACCTTTCTAGGGCGGGACGATCACAAGATGTAAAATGACATAACTCAGCCAATAGGCTATCAAAACGAACTCAACTACTTGACAGTGATTGGCTAGGTGTTGACAACATATCTACATAGTTTTTTTAATCGGTGAGGTTAAATGCGTGATTCAAACACGGCGAAGACGTCATGGTTCGATATCGAACCAAATTTACATGGGCCGTCAACAAAGGGTTAATCTTCTGTCAGCTGACCTTGGACGCCATGGAACGGGTCCAGTTTATCGTAGGCTATCGGGGAAGTACAGAAGAGTTTCCTTGAAAACCACACAGGTACAGTAACCCTGAACATCTGGTAATAAAAACGAATGTAAATTGCATTGCTCCATGATGGATTTTATATATAATAATTTTTAAAAAAGTGATTGAAGACATTGACCTTTGACATAACATATATTTTCAACCTCAGAATTACACAAGGGACAATAAGACCCAGGGAATAATGGAGAAGAGTCAGTGGGATCTGAAAAAAATACGTTTTCAGAGAAGACGACTGACCAGACTGGACGATTTTGTCCATACGTACAAGACCACCCTGAAGGCCCTTCTAAGGGAATACACTGACTCCAAAAGGAGGAAACAGAAGGTAAAAAGTTCAAACTATTTTTTACATAATACTTGTAAGTTATACTTTTGTGAGTCTGCATGAGTCCATTTCAGACAACCAAAACCATAACAGCGTATGTTGACTTTGATGGTTTCATTATCTTAAAGATACTGTAAGTATTTCACAGTGAAAATCTATTTGTTTAAAAATTAATTGTTATGTAATGACGTGGAACAATGCAGTATAGTGAAAGATGCAGGGGTACAGTTGCTGAACAATGAACTGTAATGTGCTTTGTTAATACTGTTTTTGATTCACTGTAGAGACATCAGGTGGATGTTGAGCGGTGGAAGCAGAGGAAGCACAGGAGAAGAGGAGTGTATGTGTCCCCAATGGCCAAGCCCTTTGTTTTTCAACAGCGCAAGACAAAGGTATATGTTTTTGAGCATGTTTTTTAAGCATCAGTGTAGAGGATACTCTATCACAGGTGATGTTATGTACAACATTATAAATATGTAGAATCTCAATTGACGTGTCCAAAAAAATTCTGTAATGTGAACTCATCAGCATTTTATTTACTGCAAGTATTTCTGTTCTGTTACTATTCTGTAAAAATAGTATTCACAATGTCGGTGCTAAATAACGATACTGTGAAATAAAAAAGGAAACACTGAATGTTAGACAAGAAACCAAAAGAAAACTACACCCACCCACCCACAACAGTAACATTGTATGATCCTCAGGTCACTGAGCTGTGGAAAAAAAGGGACACAGAAGTGGTGGTTTCTGTGGTCCCCTCTCAAGACAAAGGGCACAACATCGTCATTCACCACAGTGAATTGAGAACCCTTAGACCTCACAAGTGGCTTGTAGGCGAGGTAAGTAATCCTAATAATTTAACAGAACCACTGATTGTGAAACCGAATCAGAAGACTTGTAATTATCTTCAATACACCTTAAACTATTACCCCTCTCAGGGTTTCCCACAGCGCTTTCCTGTTAAGGCGGCCGCCTTAACAACACGGGGTTGCCGCCTTGACTAACGTCACGTCTCCAGAAAAAAAAAAAAAATGATATAGATATAGGCCTATAGCGATATTCGCCGTTTTACTCTTTCATGTTTTCTACCTTTCATTCCAAACCGTGACTGACAGTCTATCTTCTCTGCAGAACGCATTTAAAAATAAAAAACAAAAAACAAATAAAAGAAACGTTTTAAAATGTGGGGCTATGCCTCCAAATATGCCTCTGAATCGCGTGATGCGTCCGAACAGCGGCATCTAGTGGTATATGTCATTGTGCTATCATCGTTCGACCAACATCCTTCAAAACCAGCATTTTTCGGAAAGACTACTATTTGGATAGCTGACAACCTGTCGTATCAAGGTAAGATTATTATTGAATTCTATACTAGTCTAATAATAGTCTGTCAACTGTTCACTAGTAGGCTACCTGGATAAGCGTAATGTTTTCTTATCAAGGCTAATTGTGTTTAACGTTTACACGTGGCTATATTATTATAGCCTAGCCTGCCTTTGACATTTGCACGTAATTTTCTCTCGCAATGTTCACAGCCAAATGGATCGAAAAACTCAGCCCAAAATCGCCGGCTTCTTCATGCGACGTAGCCGGCCGACTTCACCCTCCGCATCGTCTCCCCCCCCCCCCCACCACCAGCACCTCCATCGCCGGATCCCCGGCAACCCAACAAACACAGAGGCAGTGGGTGGAACCCGGAGTGGGCTATGGATCCTAAATATGCAGGTTGGCTTTACCACACAGAACACGGTGAGTAGAGCATTATTTATTTTATGTTATATGTGAAAAGTGTAGACTAAGCTATATTAAGTGAGTTATTGTATTATTCCTAGGAATGTTTTGTAGAATCTGCAGGATGCACCGACAAAAGGCATCTCGTGGCCCCTCTCAAAGGCCTTTCATAGAGCTACCTTGTACCAACTACAGGCGCGATGCCTTGGACCAGCACTTGGGCTCAACGAATCATATTTCATGTGTGGGCTTTACAGCCCAATCAAGCCCAAGTTAGTATTTCTGAGTGGTTCAGGAATAATAATAATAACTTTTTTTTAAAAATGGTGATTAAATTATGTTTATTACATTTGAATTAACAGTGACAGCTGAATGTTTGTGTATTAGGTCTGCCCATCAATGAGGCATTTCAGCCCATTTTGAATTTGGAGCATGAGGCCATAATTGGTGGCTTTAAATGTCTATACTGGCTGGTAAAACATGAAATTGCGCACCATACAAATTACCCGGCATTGCTGGATCTGGCAGACCTCCTAGGCTGCGAATATTTTGCCAAACTGAAGGTAAAAAAATATTTCATTACAGTGTACATTTGCTGTCATGGGTTTCTAGTAGAATTAACTATAATTTAAGGATATATTATTTTCCTAGATTGATCAGAGGACAAACTACAGGTCCCACAGGATTGTGGATGAAATGCTACAGATTCTGGGTGAAGTGGTTGAGGAGCCCATTTTAGAGGCCATTAAATCATCAAAGGCTATTGGCCTGGAAATTGATGAGTCCACAGACATCTCTGTGACAAAACAGTTAGATCTCCATGTCAGGTACAGTAGTGGTCTTCTTCTTATTTTTTTTTAAATGGGTCATGATGAGGTCTTCCTGAATGTGTAACAAAACCAAGTAAGGCTAATTGTTTTTGTAAATACTCCAGGTACACAGACAAGGAAGGACGGATGTTCTGTCAATTCCTGGATCTTGTATCTATTCCAGATGGCACAGCTATAACTATAGCTGAAGCTGTGAAGGAGGTCATCATAAGAAAAGAAATACCTCAGGACCGCATCTTTGGCCTTGGCACAGATGGAGCCGCAGTGATGACCGGTAAAGTATAGGAAAAAGGACGGTTAAGTTAATGTCGAAACGAATAGGTTGCCTTGATCTAAAACCTTTTTGTTTTACTTTTATTTTAGGAAGAAGGAACGGCACAGCAAAATTGCTGACTGACTCCTGGCCAGGATTAGTGTCAGTGCACTGTGCTGCTCATCGCCTTGCACTAGCATGTAAAGATGCAGCAGATGGAGTGCCATATATGAAAATATTCAGAAAGCACCTACAAGACCTGCACCTTTATTTTAGGAATAGTGCAAACCGCACCAGCGCTCTAAAAGCAGCTGCAAGTGTGCTTGGAGTAGAAGACCTGAAAGTCACAGTAAGTGAAAACATGAAGTGTTTGAAGTGAAGTGCATCAAATTCCTTAGATAAATAATATTGAATTAAATTAATTGCTCTATCCCCCACCCCAGGAGGTTAAGGACACTAGGTGGCTATCACAAGAGAAGGCCATTTCAAATCTTCAAAGAAATCTACCTGCAGTGCTTGCTACACTAGCTGCAACTTACAGATTCGTTGCAGCTGTCCACCTGCAATCGGACATCCTGCCCTACCTGGCGCAGCTTTCAAAATTGTTCCAGAAGGAAGATACAATTTCATGGCAATCAAGAACCATGTAAGTTGTGATGTCACATTGATCTTTATTTAATGCATGTCAGTTTTCCTTTGCAAATGTAAAATAATGTTTAATTTGCATGTCTATAATAGGTTCCTGTTACCATTGAGACATTGAGAATAATTAAAGCAGCAGGTGAACGGCAACCCGAGGGCTCCTTTCTAGCTCAGGTTGAAGAGAAGGTGGCCAATCTGAACATCAGTGCAGAAGAAGACAGGGTGAGGCGTGGGACAGCTCTTCCCACCGACACCTTATGGGCACGTTTTCAGACACAAGTAAGCAAGCTTAAGAATGAATAAACAATAATAACGAGCCTGAAATATTAGGGCCTAAATTTGAATTTTCTCTTACATCTAATGTTAATAGGTCATGGAGCCTTACATTGACGGACTCATTGAGCACCTGGAGCTGAGGTTCCAGCAGCTTGGGATTCTTGGTGCCTTTAGTTCCCTGGGACCATAAGGACCACAAGCTGATGAGAGTCGTGCCATCTCAGATCTACAACTGCTGGCCAAGCAGTTCCCTCCCATCAGTGAGATGGCACTTCTCCAAGAGTGGCAGAGCTACAAAGTCCTAATAACAACCGGAATACTGAAAGTGAGTGATAGTCATTAACACAACTTAAGTTGTTTATGCGAGTTCATGCATCTGTCATTGACCAATGTTCTCATCCATCAGGACAAGTCCCAGCTGGAGATCATGACAGCAATGGCATCTGGGTATGATGAGCTCCATCTACTCTACCCAAACCTGTCCCTCCTCTCTGCAATCGCCCTAACAATACCAGTCTCCAGTGTGAATTGTGAGAGGGATTTCTCGGCGATGAATAGGGTAAGTCCATTATCATCTCTCAATCTTAGATTCTATCAAAATTGTAAATATTATACAAAAGTATAAAATAATCTAAACTTCAGTTAATTCACTGTCTATAGATCAAGACAGACCTAAGAAACAGGCTGCAGGGCAACAGTCTGACAGCCTGCATGAAAATGAGCATCAATGGTCCGCAGGTGAAAGACCTACAGTACAGCAGGGCCCTTGAGATTTTTTTCAGCAAACCAAGGAGGATTGCTTGTAGTGATGCCACTTGTCAGCTCTGCCATTAGTGACCTTGTTGAATAATTGATGTTTTGCAGTTCTAATAGCAAAATCATCATGTTTAACCCTTTAATTATAATTTTAAAAGCTAAAGATTTTTTATTTATTGTAAGAGATAAGATATTGTATTATTTTGTTGTTTAATGTTTAATAAATAGTTGTTCTCAAAGTTGTAATCAAAGTCTGCACTTTATTCCCCTCGGTGATGTGCTTGCGACGCAACGGTGAAACCCCCCCCCCCCGGAGATGAGTACATTTGTATGTCTGTATACACAGAGGAAGGAATGAGTGGCCGTTTCTCTTCTCTCAGAAATGCCTATTCTCACACTTTGGCATCCTGACGGACGTCGATGTCCTTCAACAACTAGCAGGAGGTAATTAGTCGACGAGGACAGGCCATCCTGGATTACTGTGCAACACTGGACAACCCCAAGATCTGCGATGTTCTGGCCCGCTATGATCCAGACTCTGACAAGGCTGCCTGCATCCTGCTGCTCCTAATGTCGTACTTCAAAGAGCGAAGGAGAATTTGAAGCTTAAAGTTGATGTAAGATTTTTTATTCAAATATTTAAAATGCAAAATGAGTGATTACATTAGACCCCATTTGTTACCTTGTATGATTTACCTCTGACCAATGAACAATATTTATCCTTTAACGTTAAATCTATGCTATTGTGTGTTACTATGTTACAGCCATGTGCAACTGCTGTGGACGTGAATACTGCAGAACTCCCCAGCACCCCCTGTTTGATCATTCAAGGTAATGTTACTTGGACCTTGTATCGACATTTCTAACTCAGTATTTTGTTTTGATTCTAGGAATCTACATGACCACAATAAATAATAATAATGATTACATTTGTATAGCACTTTATATCTGAAACAGATCTCAAAGTGCAAATAACACATGATGTGGTATCTGTTCATTTCAGGTGACATGATGAAGCCCTCTGGATGGCTTATATCCATCGAGGGACATGTCGTAATGGGCCCACACCCTTTGTTTTTACACGGAGTAGCTGCTTTCTTCAGCAGCTATTACGTCTTCAACATTGAGTATCCTGCCACTGGATCGTCAACGCTGGAGTTCATTCAAAGGTATTGTATAAAGATCACATTTAATCTTGTAATTCACATTTTAGTATAGGCTTCCAACTCAATGATTGTCTTGAGGTCTAAAATGCTGACAAAGGAGGTACCTGAGGCTAGCCTGTTGAGACCATCCTGATCTTGCGAACTCATATTCTATTTCGCTCTGCAGATCAGTCTGGGTATCTACACATGTTACGCTGACTATGGTCCAACAAATACCTACCGGTGTGTTGTTTTTATACAAATTCGCCAACACCGCGAGATTAGCAGAGGAGAAAAAAATCTGCGCAAATGTTTACTTCCTGTTACTACTGGACTCTACATTCGCGAGATGGACATAATATCATTATTTTCAGTAGGCCTACATCAGAGACAAGGATACAAAGAACATTATAGTTAAGTGCACTTTGTGTGCGAAACCAAAAGATCGTAATCTAACGAAACATCTAGCGCGGTGCCACGCTAACATTAAGCTAGTAACTAAAAGAAAGCAAACCGAGGATGAGAGCGGAGAAAAAACTTTTTGATGAAGCATAAACTATGTGTCATTATGCTATGCTCTCTGTGAATAAAAGATAAAGGGATAGAAATGTAAAAAGGGTTGTGCATCTTGTCATGTCTTTAGGTGTTAGGTTACAATATACAGTAGTAGGCTCTAGCTCTATTGATTTCAATATGAATTTGCCTAAAGTTACAGTATATCCATCACAATATATATTGCGCCATGAGCCATAACTGGGGCCATTATATTGTACTGTTGTTAGCCTTAAGCCTAGCTCAGTCATTATGCCATACCACATCACCTCCTACTGGATGTCTTAATGAGATGCATTGAACGCAATAAGATCTATTCCATATTTCCAGTTATTTTGATGAAAGTAATGCAAAAGTAGTGTAATGCCTTACAATTCAAAGACAGTAATATTGTAATGTAACAAATTACTTTGAATGACAGTAATAAGTAATAAATAATGCATTACGTATTTGAAGTAACTTGCCCAACACTGCCTGCAATACATAAGTCTATTTAAAACTGAAACTATCTTTGCTTATTAACAGGTGCTTCTTGGGCATCAATCCTGAAAGAGGCTCAAAAACAAAGAAGCGGACAACAATGAACCCTCATGTGAGCACCCTTTTGAGGAAACTTATAGACTTTGAGTGGGCATCATAGATTTTTTGCAGCAGCAGTTGTCATGCTCAGTTTTGAGCAGTTTTTGTACTTTTCTTAAGACAACTTTTGCACTACAATATGTTTGCACAACGCTGTTACGTTTTGGCATTCATGTTGAATAACCTTTCTTTGTAAATAAATATGCCATTGGGCTAACATTGACTTTACCTTGTGTGTTGGTTGGTTTTAATTGTACAATGATTGTAAATGATTGTAAAGTAATTTAGTGTGCATTGCATGCACAGTAAATTACTGGCCAATTCCACTGACTTCCACAGTATACATTGTAAATTCACAGTAAATTACTGTCAACTTGTGCATTACTTTCACAGTAGACACTGTAAAAGTACAGGGCCTTGTTGTAATGATGTAGAGCAAAAGGTTGTAATTCCCCAGTAATGTACTGTAATATCACAGTAATTACTTTGTCATTGAAGCTGTGAAGTTACAGTATACAGTTGTGCTTTTACAACAATGCATTGTAATATCACAGATGTGAAATCACAGCAAATTGCTGTGAGTACATTTCACAGTATATTGCTGTAATCCTTACTGTGAAAGTCATGCAAAACTTATCCAATTATTTATTGTGAATTCACAGCGAAAATTTTTACAGTGTAGAGTTGAGCCCTCACACGCTGATACAGAAGTTCATTGAAAAGTGACATTATGTGACACTCCCACTTATGCAGACTGGAACTATTCACGTTTGCTCCCATTATAATGTATTATGTTGCTCTACCTTGGTCTGTAACTTTGGTCTGACTAGCTGTAGCCTAGCATAGATCATCTAATCTGATTCAATGTTCTAAAACTGATAGGTCCGGTTCTTGATCATGATTGGCTGAATTGCGTTCGATGCCGGTGTAAAACCCATCACAAACATACACCTTGACCGCTTTTGGTTCAATAGTAATGTGCTAACACAAAGTGAGTTTAGCTGCGCTTTGATGTTGCATGGCAGCCATTCTGATACAGGAAATATATTTCTTGGCGGAAGAATGATTAGATATGAATACATCGTTACATTTTTCGTTGCTGTGCCATTTCATGAAATCTTGCCGAATAGACGTAGTTACAGTTTTAGAAAAGCAATAAACCACTCGAGTCCGTCGTTTGCACTGATTTCAGAACAGATAAGGGGGGTTTTAGGCACTCCGCTTGCGCGTTGTAAAATCAGTGCAAACGACGGCTTTCGGGGCTTATTGCTTAAATCTATGCTTGGCTGGAGCCAAAAATGCTACCGTCAGACTCAGAATGGCTGGATGAACAGGAGAAGGATAAATCTCAATTACTTAACTCGAGGGAAAGTGGAAAATTGGTGTAATTCCCCAAATGGTGACGTATCCCTTTAATTCTACCCTAACATAAAGTGGACAAACTATTTAAAGGAGCTAGGTGGAATTCTGTATTGTCTTGTATGCTGCCACATAATAATACAATAAGCATTTCAACTCTGTTGTGAACACACATTTTTATATGCCATACATTACTACATTATTGTTGTCTTCTAAACAGGATGCACCTGGAGGAGTTCAGCTGGCCACTGCGGGGGCTGCAGCTTCGGTGTGGTTGCCAGCAGAGATGTATAAAAACATCCCTGTCCAAGACCAGAGGTGGATTTCAAACGCCATCTTCCACTCTGGCAAACTGCGGCAAGACCTGAAGCTGTGGTACGAGCCCCCTGCCCCAGCCCTCATCTACCACCAGACACCGACACCAGACCGCTTCTTAAACCACAGGCTGATGGTGTGGATGCCCTACCACCTGTGGAAGGTGAGGGTAACCTGCCCTGAGTGTGGGAAGCAGCTGACGGGGTACGGTGTCCACGAGAGGGCTCGGAAGGTCCTGGACATCGACAGGTATTACCTGATGGTGACAGAGACACTCGGGTGCACTGTGTGTTCTGTGAACTACCTGTCCACCTCCGAGACTGTCCGGAATCAGCTGGACCTGCCGCACCAGAAAATGTTCCGGATGATCCTGACCCGCCAGTGAGTAAATGGAACTCTGCTGTCACATTCAACTGTTGTTTCGCCGGCTGCGTATGATAGCCTTTACATGACTGTAATGACCCTCCCTTTAATGCGTAACTAATTGGAGCTACATGTTCATTTCAGGTACGCCCGTGACATCCGTGTCATTCGCCTGCTGCGTGACCGGACTCTCGGGAACAGTCCAGCACGTCTGGTGAAGCAGCTGAAGGAGAACCATGGGGAGGAATGGCTGAACAGGTTGGCACACTATCTTGGGGAGTGTGCTGAGTTTGTTGGCCGGCCAAGCCTCTTCCCAGTGGTGTGCCAGGATCCCCCAGAGCCCATTGATGTGCCCACCAGTCGCTGGCTGCTGACGGTCTATGGCAGGGACATCCTCTCTCGCCTGGACCATATTAAAGCCAGCATCACATCAACGTTTGGCTCCATCTTAAAGATGGACTCAACCAAACAGGTAATAATAATACATGTGTACAGTGTAGTTAATCTATATACTCTTGCTCCTGTAGATAGTTCAAATTTTACAGATTTTTTTAACATCGCTATTGTGAAATTCCAGATCACAAAGAAGCTGGCTGGCCATGCCAAGGGGACTGGTCTCTGGGTCACCTCCATTGGGAACGAGGTTGGCCAGATCGTGACCAGTGTGGTGACAGTGCAGGAGGGGCCAGGACTGGACAGGATGGTGGCAGGAGTGATGGAGCGGTACCGCCTTGCAGCTGTCGCACCCCCACTGCTGCTGTATGTGGACTGTAACTGCTGCATCAGTGAGGGGTCCACCACGCTGCAGAACAGGTTTGGGGAGTGGCCAGACCTCCAAATACGGCTGGACATCTGGCACTTCATGCGGAGGCTGGCTGTTGGGTGTACCACCGACGCCCATCCCCTCTACCCCACCTTCATGAGCTGCCTCTCTGCCTGCATTTTTGAGTGGGATGCAGGGGACCTCTCTCTGTTGCATCAGGCAAAGAGAGAGCAGCTCAGGCAGGAAGGTGTGCCAGCCATTACTGATGCTGCGGTGGATGCCGGGATCAGTAAGAGGGAGCTGAGTCAGTACTGCCGCAGGAGGACGCGCGGCGTGGAGGCCACCATCAGCCTCATTGGGCGGCTGCTGCAGCAACTGGGCGGGACCAATGGGAATGACCTAATGGGGGTGCCACTGCTGGACCAGGTGCGCATGGAGCACATCTGGCGTGTGCAGCAACGCCACGTCAGCTGCATCCAGGACCTGCCTGGTGTGCAGCTCTACACCGAGACCGGCACCATCAGGAAGGGAGGTGTGGTCCTCACCAGCTACCGCTGTGCCAGGGGGTCCACATCCCTGGAGTCCTTCCACTGCCACCTGAACAGGTTCATTCCAGGTTGGTGTCTCCCTTATGTATATAAGCAGTCACTATGACCACAATAAATAATAATAATAATAATAACATTTGTATAGCACTTTATATCTGAAACAGATCTCAAAGTGCAAATAACACATGATGTGGTATCTGTTCATTTCAGGTGACATGATGAAGCCCTCTGGATGGCTTATATCCATCGAGGGACATGTCGTAATGGGCCCACACCCTTTGTTTTTACACGGAGTAGCTGCTTTCTTCAGCAGCTATTACGTCTTCAACATTGAGTATCCTGCCACTGGATCGTCAACGCTGGAGTTCATTCAAAGGTATTGTATAAAGATCACATTTAATCTTGTAATTCACATTTTAGTATAGGCTTCCAACTCAATGATTGTCTTGAGGTCTAAAATGCTGACAAAGGAGGTACCTGAGGCTAGCCTGTTGAGACCATCCTGATCTTG